>NC_133311.1:23004159-23192515 GCF_012295235.1 Primulina huaijiensis | reverse complement strand
TTTTTTTATTTAAATTGATTGAAAGTATTTGAATTTGAGTTTTTATGTGCTTGATTATATTATTTTTGTAGTATTATTTATTGTGAAATTAATAGATGGACTAAAAAAATTAGTGGATCTATGAGTCCTCTGGTGGACGACAAACATGGATAAATTGTTAAAAGAGATAATATCAAGTAGATTTTTTGTATACGATTTTGTTCTACTTAAATGATTATGCATGATTCTAAATTTTAATTGATCAGAAATTAACGTATGTTTTGTCGTTGCCAGATATATTTTGTCAGCGGTCTAATATTTTTCTTTGATTTAATGAAAAGTATGTGACTTCGTATTATATTTTTATTTCTTAAGGTTTTATTAAAGGATTTTTCATGATGATTTTGAGGCACCATTTTTTCCTTTGTGTGTTTTTTTAAAAAGTAAAATATTTACGAAACCATGACGTTAGTAAGACGCCTTCTCTTTATTTGAAAAAAATATTGAAAAATTTATAAAAATTTTGAATAATATGAGTTAGTATTTAATGTAAGAGTGATTTATGCTTTTTGTTGCTCGTATATACTTCAATTTCTTTGTTATTGTACTAAATAAATTATTTTTGAACTTTGAGTTATCATTTTTTTATGGAGGTTGTTTGTGTCATGAATTTTTTAAATTCATTTTGTTTAGTATTGTTGGCGGCAATTGATTTTTCTGATATTCTATTATTTGTCTTGTTGTTTATATGAAAATATGTATGAGAGTACACCAATCAAAGCCACATATTTTGGGTCTTATGTTCTACGAAGAGGGTAATATATGATTTCTGTTAATTATATAATTTATTGGTTCTTCATACATGTAGTTAAGAAATGAATCAAATTTTGAACAAAAAATTTATGACAAACATAGTGGATGAAAAAAACTTGTTAAAAAAAATAATGTTGCATATATGTCCCTATTTCTGTATGATATAATCCAAACACATTTTTTTAGATATTTGAAATTAGGTCTAACTAAGTGACATAAAACATATACATATATATTTAAAGGCGTATTTAAAGCAAAATATTAAGATCAAGAATGATTCATATTTAAATTTCAACGCAGCACAATGAAGAAAAAATTGAAAAATTGTATGTGTAAACCTTTAAGGGTTATATAGTTATTATGTTGCTATTTCATGGTTTGCAACATATTGATGCCATATAAAATATCAATATTTCTCAAAGAATAAAAAAAAAGAAAAAATTCTTCATTCAGAAAAAGAAATACATGAAAAAAAAATTGTGTATAATTCTCATTCTATTTTTAATGGTTTGAGAACAATTCTAAAGCTTTGTGGACACAATATATCAATTTTGTGCATTTTTAATAAATTGAGACATTGAGCCGGTTTCACTTTATTTCTTCCGATATTATATCGATAGATTTCGAGGTGGCTAAGAAGTTTTTGTCTATTTTTTTTTTAGTTAAAGTGGCTAAAAAACTAATTCATGAGATATATGATGGTAACATAGAGAACTACTCGCCAAATAAATTGAGTTAGCCGAATAGTGAAATTCAAATTGAATTATACAATATTTCATCAAATTAATTTTGTCTATTATAAGATGCTCATGAAATCTAAACAGTTGTATTATTAGATGAGATATTGAATAAGACAAATACTTTGATATATATATTTGAATGATATCTCATATACATATCTTAATTACGTTATCCGTGTCCTTCTCAAGATTTTTAAAATATAATAATTAATTTTGTATGTCGTTCCACAATATATAAAATATTATAAAACAAAATGTAAACTCCATAGAATAAAATTTGTTTTGTTTATGAGATTGAAATTATATCATCTCCATGATATGATGCACGCAATCATTGTTCCAAATCTTCTAAAAAATGACGAAAGAAATGACTTTCCTGAATTGCGTCAAATTAAACGATGACACAGTTCTAAGATATAGTCATTTGAAAAGATTTTCAAGTTTTTTTCTCACACTGATTGAGAAATAATCGTTAAAAATTTATTAAACTTATAGCTATATGTTGATAATATTTATACTAAATATATAAAAATGATATTTCAAATATCCCGATGTTTGAAGAAATTACAGCACCATTCATTGGTTATGTTGTTGAAGAATATATAGGTTATACATACTTTTAGTCACAAGTAAAAACCAATCACGACTAAAAACAACATTTATTCTTATGAGTTATAGTTGATGATTGTCAAAAACTGAAAAATCATTCAACAATAAAATAAATATTTGGAAAATAAGATTACTGGATAAAAACAATGTAGAAAACCGAAAAAACGTCCTGATAGGGAAGTAAACTACGAGCATGTCAGATCCCAGATGAAGATTTTAAATAACATAATAGATGTTTAAGACGATCATATACTTGCTGAGTATATCAAAATGGTTATATGTATATTATAACAAACTACGACAAAGAGTTGTAGAGTTATCAAAATCAACCAAGAAGTATATTGAAAAGTATGTTATGTGGATTAGATAACTTCTCCGATACATATACCGTCTATAGTCATGATTTTTGATTTTGTGGTTTGGTTTGTTGCAATTAATAAATGCTATTAGCCATATTTTAATTCATTTAAATATTATTAAAATTTCGTACTTATATTTCCAGCAATTTAGTTGCTCACGTGCAACGCACGTGCACTTTTCTAGTATACATATATGTATGTATGTATATACATATATGTATACTAGAAATAATGCACGTGCAACGCACGTGGGAAACATATGTTGAAGTAATTAGAATTTGAAACAAAATTAGTTAATTCAACAAAAATAATTATAATAGTATTATAAATTTTGACAATTCGTGTTAATTAGCATATGTAACTAATTTAAAAAAAAACATATTTTTTAATTTTAAAAAAAGATTTGGACTACTAAAATTTTTCTCATATTTTTTTATCATTTTGTTTTCTTTTGTATTTGTCATTTTCTCTCAATAATGTATATATTTTATTATAATATTCAATTATTACAATCTTTTTTTACAATCAATGATATGCAATTTTTTATTTACAATGTTGTTTAATTATTATTCTCTTTCATGTAAATTAACAATAATTTCTACTGGATGCTTTTATTTTCCTAGTCACCTTTAATTTATTAGACACTTATACTTGATAACATATAAACTACACATTAATTTATTAGACACTTATACTTGATAACATATAAACTATACTTGATAACCTATAAACCGACCGAACCGAGTCAATTCGGAAATTCGGTTTTCAAATAAAAAAAATCGATTATATCGGTTAATTCGATCAGTTCGGTTACGGTTTTCAAAATTTTGAAATCGGCTAACTGATATAATAAATATTATTGTTTATTAAATTTTTATTATTTATCAATTTTAATATATATTTTTATTTTTAATTTTAAAATTAGCCCTAATTCTAAAGAAAAATTTGTGATGTATTTGATTTAATGTTTTTATGCATTTATGTAGATTGTAGTGTTCAAAAAAATTACATATATAATTAAAATTAAATCACAATTTTTTTTAAAACTAATCGGTTAATTCGGCCACCAACCGATTTTAATTCGATTCGATTTTCATCGGTTATGAAAATTAATTTGGTCGGTTCGGTTATTGCTAAATATTTCGATTTGGTCCGATTATGACTAATTCAGTTCTGTTCGGTCGGTAACAGAACCGACCGAATGCCCACCTCTAATTATTATAACAATCTATCATCACATAAAAAGTACTCATTGATTGATTTAAATAAATATTGATTAAATGTTCTCATTTATTTGTAATTTATAATAATAATATTTTTGATAATAAATCATCTTTTTACTGACTCTTATAACATTTATTTTAATATTTCATATTAACTCATAAGTATAATTAGCACAATCAAATTACTAATGTCATATCGGTATTACCTCCAGAAAAATAATATATTTAGTTTTTCTAATTGTTTAAATATCTTAACGGGAACATTTGTGTACCCTTATCTTAAGAAAAATTCATTGCATTTTATAAAATTTGAACGGTAAATATAGCTTTATAATATACATTTAATTTGGAAACTGAATTCATTGTATGACAAACACTTCTTCTATTTCTATTTTTTTGTGTAACCCAAAAGAGTTAATATTTTTTCTCTTTTATCTTCTCCAACTCACTGGAAAAAGTTATAAAAAAATATTTATATCTAGAAAAATATTTTATTTATTGTTTTTTTGTCTATATATTTTGTTATATGTGAGCACATATTCTAATTCATTGTCTTAATTGCCATATATATTTACCATATAATTTGTGTACATTGAAGATGAATAAGTTCATTTTGTAGTTTTTTATTACATGGACTTAAGTTGATATATTAATATGTGATATACATAGATATAAGAATTTTCAAATTCAATTTATTCACAATGATTTTTCATAATTAAGGCCAACTCAAAATAATAAAAATTAGGATTCATAATTATTTTAAATATGATATAAAAATAATACGTGGAAATTTTTTTTGACATTTTAGTTGCAAAATACAGTAATAAATGCATGTAGGTGCATTATTTCATTGTAGCAATTATAACTTTATTTAATTAATATCTTACTTCTCACTCAGAGATCAAAATTTGTTTATTTCTTATTTTGATTATCGACAAATCCAATATTTCTTTTAAATATTTTGCTAATAATATTTACATGAGTTTTATTGTATATTTATCCAATTTGAAAGGTATAAATTATAATTCAATATATAATAATATTTGAAAACTGTAGAATGCTTCTAAATTTAAAAATCGAGTAACATGTAAGGGATCAATTCAAAACTAAAAGTTGATGCAACATTTTTCTTCTAGCTTTACAATCGAATAATATAGGATCGAGCGTTTGTCGCTTTACTAAAAGCTATAACTGATGATAACTATGCAAGTCAAATCTTTAAATCATACAACAGCTCAAGCGCCTACCCATAGTGGACAATTATTGTACCAAACAATCTATCTCCTAATAATTGCACCAATTGCAATCAATGAAAATCAAAGTCGTGATCTTGGTTCTGATACCAATTGTAGGCTCAAGCGTTTATTGTTTTATCAAAACCTATAGATTATGGCAACAATGCAAATCAAATATTTTAAATAGTACAACAGTTCAAGCACAATATTTCAATTACTCTATCCAACATGATCAATTATTGTACCCAACAATAATTTTATGCACATAACTTTTTACCATATCATATAAATTTATAAGACATTTGAGTAGAATATATAGTACTTGATATTCTACATAAGTAGTAGAGGAAAAAATTATTTTTCATTTATTTGAAAATTATTATTTTAAAATAAAAGAAAAATCTGAAAAATTGAAAAAATCACGAAACCCAAATTGAAAGTTGAATTAATACATTCATATTCATCATTAAATTTTACTATTTAATTTTAATATATTTAACATGTTTATCTACTAAAAATATTGAAAGAATTGTTTATACAATTTAATAAAAAAGTCAAAGTACATCATTTTCTGATTCCGAATAACGATCACATTATTATTACGTTACAATGATAAATAAATTATTTATTTTTAGTTTATCATCATAGTCTTTATTTCAATAAACACATTTTCGAATGTAGGATGTTAAATTAAATATTGACATTAGATAATTATAGTATTAATTCTAACATTCTTTTTTTATTCTTCTCAATACATTATTTTTCCTATCTTCAAATATATTAATCTATTTATTATTGTATACAAAGTATAATAATTATTTGGTTAATTGATCACATTTAAGATTAGATGTTTGGAAAAAATTCTAATATATCTTTAAAGACCAATAGATGATGAAAAATTAAGAAAATGTAGAACACTACAGTACATAAACTTTCGCTTTGTACAGTGACAAAAGATAAGGTGAGACCAAGTGAGATACTTATATATATGAGTCTCATTCAACTTAGTCCATTATAATATTTTTATTAACCGACTTTGTCCTTCGTTTTTACTTCACTAACTTTGCAGTGTGACTCATTCAAGCATTAACTTTTTATTTTTTTAGTACATAGTGGCCTCCACTCTCACCGACTTCAATCTTTAGAAGTCGGTATTAGTAGTTTATATGTAATAGACAATTATTTAATTTTTATTTTCTGTCTTTTGATTAATTGTGTAATTTTTTATGTTCTACCTAATTCATTTTTAGAATTTTTATAATCATGATTAGAAGTGTTGCACGCATACAATATAAAATTAATATATTTTAAAATGTTAATATTGAAGTGTCGAATAAATGTATTAAATCATTATTTAAGAACTTTTAGAAAAACAATATACATCATAATTCAGATTTAAAGATTAACATACAAATAAAGAATTGCGATGAATATCTTATAAAATAAATTGTGTTATCTCAAAAAGATTAAATATGATTATTGTAAATGAATTTTTCTTAATTAATTAGAAAATTTTCAACAAATGCGCTTAATTAATTAGAATGTTTTTAATACAGTGTGTTGATAAATGTTTTTCATATGAGTTAGTGATTGAGTATTTATGAACATTTAAAAAAATGTGTCTTTAGTTATAGTAACGGTGTCTTATAATTTAAAATATTAAATAAAACAAATTATCAAGGTAAAAAATTAATTAGGAAATTCAAGAAAATGTGATTACTCAATTAGTTTAATTGACACGCTTTTTAATTTGTGATTTAATAGATGTTAAATTCACAATCACTGAGTTTGACAAGAATTCTTGTAGAATAAAATACAATTATAATACATTACTTGATTGTATATATAATAAAATTTCGTATATTTCATTTGATTTATTTCATTTATAAGGTTGAAATTTTATATATTATGATATAAGATTTGTTATACATCTTAACATCGATAAATTCACTAAAAATTTATATATTAATTTTCGCTACCATATAATTCTGGTTTCGCTTTGTATATTCGTTTGTTTGAATTTATTATTCCTAATTTTACCATGACTCAAATATGTCAAACATGAAAGTGAATATTAATTTAAAGAGATGATAATATTTATATATTGTAATAAACATGTTTACCACTCACAATACTGATAAAACTAATTTAAAAATAATATGTTGACGAACATATTGTCAGGAATCCAAAAATACAATTCAAATGTCAACTTTGACACTTAATTTTGAGTGACTGCCAGAATATCTCAACAACCCACAATTTTTGGACAAGATAGTAACATCACAATTTTGAAATCAAACTGATATTTTTTATTTTATATCAAGAATTCATGATCGAAAATTGATAATATTATATATATAGATATTTAATATAAACTCGTGCGAGCTCATTTAGGCTCACATTTAAATGAGACAACAAAATTTCAACCCAACTCACATAAATTGTTTGGCGGTGCAGGCCAAAACGACATACCCAACCCAAATTGACAGCTCAAATCACAACGATCTTTTATCGTGTTTTATTTATTTAAATAATTTATAAATATAAACCGCAAAAAAATTTCGGTTGCAAAAAACTTTAATTTAAACACATAAATTCTAACAAACTGTCACATGAGAAAATGAAAAAAAAATAATAAGATTCCAAAGAAAATTTACAATTCGATAATTAGTTATTTCTAAAATTTAATTTACATAATGAAAAGATAAATAAAAAATCTAAATCATTGGATTAAAAATAACATAGTATAATGTGAGTAGGCATAAAAAAAAATCAAATACTAATTTATATAATGAAAAGATATCATTGAATAAAAATAGAATATTATAATGTGGGTAACATATTAATAATCATACATATTTAAAATATGAATGAAGATAATAAAAAGACACATTTAAAATAAGCAATTAATGTAAAACAAACAATTAATAAGGAGAGAAATGGAAATTCACATATAAAGTCATTGGATTAAAAATAACATAGTATAATGTGAGTATGCATAAAAAAAATCAAATACTAATTTATATAATGAAAAGATATCATTGAATAAAAATAGAATATTATAATGTGGGTAACATATTAATAATCATACATATTTAAAATATGAATGAAGATNTATGTATACATATACATATGTATACATATATATATATGTATATGTTCTCTTTGAATAATGTATGTTGAGTTGGTTATATTTTAGTTGAAACATTTGTGAGAAGGGCAATTGACTCAATTTCTAAGTTAGGGTCGCTTCAGCTGATATAAGAAGTTAGAATCCTCTTTACTGCTCTTAAACCAAATTATAAGTGTAACTTCTATCTCAGAATCAATTCGTAATTACAGAATTCCCTTTTCCCAATCTCATTTATTGTGATTGGTTTTCTTCAGTTGTCAATAGAAGCTTACACATTAGTGTATGGCAACACCTCTGTATTCCAAGCTGGTGATGTTCTTTCCTGTGTTGATTCTGAACAAAACTGTGAATCCATGATGTTCAAGTGAAAAAAATTGAACAATCCCAGTAGGTGTAAAATGCTGGGGAAAAAATATTAGAAAGAGATGAACATGTTAGATTGAATCCTTCCCCTTTACTGGGCATTTGTCGATCAAACATTCCATGGTACCTAATTAGTGTAATTTCTCAAGCTCAAAGTAGAAAAGGTTGCTTGATTCACAAAATACTTTGAAGTTAAAAAAGATGAGATTCTGAAATTCTTTTGCATGCTACAGTTAAAGCTCCAAATATGAAGACGCTGGTGCATTTTCCCTGTCTATTATCACCGTATCGTCAACCCAGAAAACCCCAATGTTGCTTACTTTATACAAAGTGGTTTCCTAGTCTTTGTTTCTGTTTATCCATCATAGACGGTGTGCACTTAGATTCAATTTTCTCGGTACTTGTAACAGTACCCAATGGAGCTTTCCCGCTAAGGCCACCTTGAGATCATGGCATACTTGGTCCATATATTGATGAAGGGGAAGAATGATTAGCCAATGTTCTGTTCTTAGAACATTAGAAATATATAGGACATCCCTCCTCCACGTTTCTTGCTTCTCTACCAAAGCCTAGAGGTGATGGCACTATTGATTGTTCATATATTGATCGAATGGGATGAATTTTTAAGCAAGATTGGGATAAAATAATAGAAATATAAGTGAAATCATCTGCTTTTATTGCTTTTCTGCCAAAACTTAGCTGTGATGGCTTAATTGGTCGTACATTGGTCAAAGGGAAGAATGTTTAGCCAATATTTGGATAGAGTATTTGAAATATAAACTAAATCCTCTCTTTTTTCAATTTTCTACAGTCATGTAGCACTCAGTGGTACAGCTGTATGTTTCTTGATCTTCCGTGGATATTTTGTTGTCTCAGACAGGTCATATTCAAATTGGCACAATTGATAGTAGTTTATGTATTATTGATAAGGGCACTTTCCGTGAGCATCTTCGAACTCTCAAGGAAAAAATGAGTATTTCGTTGTCCTCGCCATAGTAAGGACACCTGATCGACCTTAATTTGCTGAATTACTGCGGTTAGCCCGGCATCTATATGGTTTAGGATTTACGCCTTGAAAATAGGCTACTCAATATTTGGTGCAAAAAGGGTAAACATGCTGCGCTTTCAGATACACGTTGCTATCATATCTTGATAAATATCATCCTAAAGGAAGAAAGAATCCTTTCACTGATTTTTTTTCACATTGGCATCCTCAAGCTTTTAATAAAGAGAGGATAACAGATTAACTTTTTCCATTTGAAACGGCATACTAGAATTATGGGCATAATTCCTACTTGAAAATAAAGTTTATTCATGGTGAATTAAGTTCTTACAGGGAATTTATCTGACAAAGTCTTTCCATCTCCCGCAGGAGGCTCCCAGTTACTGGCGAAACCTCGACCCCTACTGGCGAGGCACAGGAACTATGATGCGGCGGTACTTCCACCCTGATGGCAGCATAACCGCGGATCCTGATGACCCGGTGTGGGGAGGCCACGAATCTTGCTACACTGTTGTCACGGGTTTACATGACGATGGGCGGATAAGGGAACACTATGTAAGAGTAAATAGATGGCCCCAAATGTCTGTGAGGAGAAAAGAGGACTGGAGCTGGGAAATATCCAACCATTTACACTGCTACACCAGTGTCCCTGATGCTGATAAGCATGGCACAGGCCCTTTCTTTCCTCTGATCTGATGAAACAGATATTCCATGAGAATCTACTTTTCACCAGTTTCTGCTTGTTTTCTTGAATTTTCCTCCATGTGCATGCCGAGGAAGAATTGTGAATCCTTTTTTCTTTTCTTTTTTTGGACGACACAGGAAACCCCCTCCCCCCAAACCATCCTGATGGACAATCTGTCGTGGTCAATGCTTGTATGTTCCACCTTCTATTGCTAGTCTTTGGAACTTGGTGGAAAAATCATCTGGATTCTGTATTCTTGTAGTAGGTTCTGTTTTGTAGAATTCTTTAAGAAGAGAATTTAGTTTTATTAGCCCATTCAAAATCTTTATTTATTTTTAAAAATAGTCTCACTTGCTTAAATTTTATAATATAGTCATACATTATTTATATATCTTAAAATTCCCTTATTTTTACGCTTTTCTCTATCTGAATTTATCACTGCAACTTAGTATAAATAAATTTAATAAAAAATTTTCACTCTATATATTTTATTTTTGGACTTTACATGCAATATTTTTTTAACAATCATAAAAATTGGTAAATTTACTATAATAATGAAATTGATATATAGTTTAAGTTTGTGACAGTTTGATTTTAATTTGACAAATATTTATTTATATTAGTAGTAGCACATTAATAACTAATTAGTGTATTGTATGAATTGGTATGATATATGGTCAATTTAATATAAAAACAGTAAATTATTTATTAATAATGATGATGATGATGATGATGATGATGAGCTATCACTACTATTTCTTATTGTTTATCATTTTATTAATTTTTATTGAAATGTATTTTTATAATTTATTTTCAATTTAAAATTTTGAAAAGAAAAACAAAGTCTGATTCCGCACTAACTATTTCATATTGTAAAATGGGAATTGTTCTTAATATATTATTTATTTTTTTGAAAAACGACAGTTAATCTTTTATTTGGCTATTTACTTTGATGGAAAATTTCTAATTCTATTTTTAATATATATAATTTCAAATTTTAATAATAATCTTAAATTAATCTATTTTTAATATATATAATTTCAAATTTTAATAATAATCTTAAATTAATAAGAGTCTTATGTCCATATAAAAAGGTTTCAAATGAAAAAAAAAAGGCGTCATGTTTGGAACTTGAGACTATTTTTAAAAGTTGAAAGGCCAAATTTCAATTTGGAGAAGGCATTTTAAAAAAATCCAAAGGTTTGACGATGTTATGAAAAAGAAGCTGATTTTTGTTAACGAAAATTGGACAAGTGTTGGATTTGGATTGTGTTTCTTGACTTTGAAAGACAAGTGGCGCTGTGTACTAAATACTGATTTTTAGAAAAGTCAAATCGGGTCCAGTGGCACGTTCATACGCTATATAAATTTTATTTTAATTTTCTTTTTTACTTAAAAATTATTTCGAATATTTTTTACCATAAGATTAATTTTGTATAGTGATTTTCTGAAAGAATATTGTGATGTCAATTCACATTAATATAATTCATGGTGACTGTTACTCAAAAGTTAAAAAATCTAATAATTAAACCTACAATCAAACCATTATAAACAATAATTAATTTTAAAGAGATTTTTGAAATCAGAAATCATATATATAATCTCAGATTGTTGACCTTAATTTTCTTTCGTAATTTTTCAGTACATTTCAAAACAAAATCCATACTAGTGACATTTGGATTTTGTTAAAATTTAATGAAATCAATGACATAATAGGTTGATTTTTTACCAATTAGTTCCATGAGATTGAAAATTCGTATAAATATAACAGTTTGATGTCTAATTTTCAAAAAAAAAAAATGTTGAAATGATCATGAATTTCAAATTACAATTTTATATTGTACAATATATCATAAGTGACAAAAAACAATCTACAAAAGAAGTCTACGATTTTCTCAGTGATTGCAACATTAATTATCTACATTACATGCATTACATATCAAATAAATTACTTAAAGTAGATTATATTGTCACACAAGCTATAAAAGGTGGAATAGTTACAGAAAAAATTAAAATAAAATTTGCATTAAAAATGACAAAGGACCTAGTTCCTTTACTCTTGATTATGCAATTATTTTTCTTTCTCCCCTTGATCAATGCATCAATATTCACGAATCCTAAATACCATGTCAATGTTCTCAATGATATCCTACCTGAAAATTCCTCAAAATTCGATGTTCATTGTGCATCAAGAGATGATGAAATCGGACATTTTACGCTCTATCATTCACAATACATTCAATGGAAATTTCGGGTGAATTATTGGAGTACGACTCTATTCTTCTGTCATTTTTGGTGGGGTCAATATCATAGATCTTTTGAAGTGTTTAATGCTAAATGGAAAAATTTATGCAAATCCGAAGGCTCGGGTAAACCAAATTTGTGCCATTGGGTTGTTAAAAATGATGGGTTTTATTTTACAAAAAAAGAGAATTATAGCCCTCCCGACTTGGAAAGGAAGTATGCTTGGGAATCTTGATATTTTACTATGCATTAAAAAAAAAGCGTGCCGTTAGATGAATTATAGTTCTACTTTCTAATTTTTTTTTTAAAAAAAAATGTGTACTGATATATTCTAATACAATATTGTGACATGATTTTTTTTTCTTTGGGAATATATATAAATTCACATATATATATATGGAGAATAACAACGTAATTAGACAATAAATATCAGAAATACACAATTACTAAAACAAGAGGATTCCAAGACTTGTTTCGTAGCATAAATAGTAATTACGAGATACTGGCATAAATTTTATTTAATATTTTGAGAGAGTTTTCTGTTAAATATATCACTGTAATAATAAAATATACTAAATGGCATTTGTTGAGGTAAAATAGGAAAAAATATCTCTACGTACCATTTGCAAATTAATTGGGTAATTATGGGTTCTTGGCAAGTTTTCAGCTATAAAAACATCTCATCGATCGTCCTATACTAAATTGAATCATCAAATTATTTACAAAATGAACAGATATTTTACCTGTTTTTTAACCATATTTATCGTGAAACTCTTTGCGCACGGTGTATCCACAAGTGTGAAGAGTATCGGGTTTCTTCAAAGTTATGAAGTTCATATCATTAGACGATTTACAAATGATTCGGATGAGTTAGTCGTCCGGTGCGAGTCCAAAGACGATGATCTTGGAGAACATTATTTGGATACGGGTGATGATTTTCATTGGAGATTTAGGGTCAATTTCTTCAAGTCCACCCTCTTTTTCTGCCACGTGAAATGGGGTGAATTGGAACAAAGATTCAATGCTTTTGACACTGATTATATAAGTTTCAAGTGTGAAGAAACTTCCAAGTGTTTTTGGTCATTGAGTGAAGAAGGAATTTATTTTAGTTGTGACGATGAAAATTATGTGAAATTGTTTGGGTGGTCATGATTTAATTTAAATGTGGGTTCGAAATTTGAGGATCGTCCAATTATTTTACGTCCACCCTAAATCATTATCGGTCCAAGATATTAACCAAATCCAAATCAATATCCATTCGAGCTTGTCCAAGATGTTAGGGGTCCAATTATAATAGTTGGAGTTGATAAAAATCAGTAGGGGAAATTATAAAATCATCTTTTATTATTTTGTTATTTTATCGATTAATTTACAGTTTTAGTCTACTAATTTATTTGTTTTTTTCTCTTTTTTTGCAATTTTATTTTATTTTATTTTTCATTGGAGCATGTCAATATACGTTTGTCACATTAAAATTTTCCGAAGAAAAATTATTAAAATAAAAAAATACAAATTAATATATTATAATCGTAATTTGATCGACAACATGACTAACATGAAAAATATTCAAGATAAAAAATATAATTTTCTCATAATATCTCTCTTTTGGGCCAAAAAATAATAAACAAACTCATCGCCTCAAATAACATCGGTACTGATAATAACATCAGAGACACAATCTATAAATGTCTCGATAACTTGCAAAGAATGTTGCCTGACATCCACCAAATCCAATTCCTGATCTACATAATCTTCCCATTGCAAATCACACAAAAACTGTTGTGAGACAGTATCACAGATCAATTTCGTGGGTCGAGTCTCTTATTTGGCCATCCATGAAAGAGTATTACCTTTTATGCTAAGAGTATTACTTTTTATTGTGAATATCGATAGGATTGACCCATCTCAGAGATAAAAATTCGTGAGACCGTCTCACAAGAGACTTACTCTCCAAATTAAGCCACAGTTTGTTTACTTACTCAAAGAAAACACACCAAAAACCCAATAATACAACACCTAACCATTTCCCATACTACATGCAATCTTATCATGTGTAAGCTAGCTAGCTAGCAAAGTTCACGCGTTAGCAAAAAAAAAAGTAGTGTGAAGACAAAATCAAGGGTGTAAATACAGCTAGAGGAGAACAGCTCAAAGTAGTGTGTGGCTCCATCCATTATAATTTGGTCAAAGAAGGAATGGCTCCTTTAGCCAACCTCTACTTTTGGAAGCATATATACATGAAGATATATTTTGAGGAAATTTGTTAAAATTATATTGATCCTTAAAGTATCTCCAAATTCAAGTTATTTGCACCTTAAAATGAATTTTTTTAGTTAGTGGCTGTTGTCTTAATGAAAAAATATAAAAGTGATTCATCTTCATTTGTATCAAATTAATCTTAATTAGTTCGGTTAACTCAAATTGTATGACTTTAACTCATAAAAAATTAACAAATATATTACATTTTAATTAATTATTAATGATCACTTCTGCTGTTAATTAAGCAGTAATCAAACGTTATGGGCAAATAACCTCGAGCACCTCCCAATCCCCCAACGGTCAGTAATGAAATAATCATGCATTTTATTGAAAGAAATTTAAAAAACATCAAATATAATATTGTCATAAAATTAATTAACATATTTGTTTAAGGACAAAGGTCAACCTAATTGGCTCCAATTCAACCTATCTTGTCTTATTTTATTTGTCCATATTGCTCTAACCTTCGATTCTTCAAAGACACTCTAAAATTATTCTTCAATTCTACCAAAAAAAAAAAATTCAGTAAAAATTATAATTATGTGATATTCTCGATTTGTTTATCAAACTCCACAGTGAGTCATGAGCTAGCTAGGTTTCAATTTATTTTAGAATCTAATTATATATACATGTATAATTCTATGTATATTTGTAATTATATATAACAAGAAAAGGTAATCAAGAAAAAGTGACTTAGATTAGCTAGCCATGATTACTTTTTTAACGTGCTCATGAAGCTTTTATCATATATATATATATTTTTAATTAGTTGAAAATAAATAAAGTTGTGACCAAAGGGGGTTGTTAAATAAGTTCTCTAATCTTTTCTTGTAGTGATAATCATGGCAAATACTATTTAAATTATTAAAATTAAAGGGCTGGTTTTTCATGCTGAGTTAAGTGAGTGTGTCTGTGATTTTCTTTCCATTTGCAGTGAGAGTAGTCAATATAATTGAAGCATTTTCAGAGCCAATTAACAAAGAGAAAGGTCAGCAATATTTTTGGTGAGCCCATTTAATGTATACTTGAAGTTGCCATTTCTTATGCTCCATTGGGAAGTTTCCATTTGAACATCAACAAAATTATGTGTGCTTCTTCTTTAACAATTTAGACTATAGTAGACAGTAGTTGGTTGCTTTTTCATTGAAAAACAGTGCACAAGTTATTTCACATTGTCGAGTTTTGAAACTCTTGACAAAGGGTTTAATGTTCTTGTAAGTTACTCTTCAAGGCTCCCTTTCTACAATCCTTCTTTTGTTACTTTTCACATGGGAAATGGATTTCTTTTTAAATTTAATGATTTTTGGATATTATGTACAAAATTTTTTAAAAAAAATTCATTTGAGATTAGTACTGTTGCACCAATGATTTTGTTGTGACGAAGCAACCTATTCTTTGCTTGACAATAACTTGTCTTTTGACATATATGCTTTTCTTGCTGGATACTTGGTTAGGTAGATGAAGGAAACCTGACTTTCTTTCCTGGGCAATTCATTTTCACATTACTGCTCTAATTGGATCGTAATCGTCAAATTTCTTGGATTTGACAGCTAAAATCTTTTTCCCAAATATAACTATGTAAGGTAAAAAAAATGGGTCACACAATATACACCTCAAGATTTATGGAAAGTGGTTTCACTTAGCTTATTAAGAAGTTGGTTCAAGTCCCTGGTAAGTCGAGCGGAACTTTTACAAGAATGTGAGTACGTATAACTATATTGAATTTTCCTAAAAATAGGTGAGTGTGTGTACATGTATAGGTGAATGTTTTGTGAGAGTGCATATTTTTTATCCTCAGGATGGGTGAAATTGGTGGAAATGTTGAGCAACCAATGGCAGAAATCTCATCAAATAACAGAGAATTTGTAGATTATCATCAAACATCAATGGAGAAGAAAGTGCAATTTGCAGACATGAAGAAGAAATCTCTGCGCGCCCGTTATGCCTACGGAGTCATTTTTTTGTTGACGAATGTCATCGCTTGGCTTTTTCGAGACTATGGCGAAAGGATTTTGCCTATGTTGCCCTGTAAGTTTTGATTGGTTATTGCTAAGGAAACTTTTTAAAAGATTTTGTGATGAAACTTATGTTTGTGCAACATGATGCAACGTTCCTTTGTGCTGCTCAGCCAAATCATGTAACTTGCCCAAAAATACTCGCTCCATGAGAAAAATGGCCGTATTGAAAGAGAACTAACATATTGATCCTCTTCTATCTTGAAAAACATGCATCATGACCTTACATTTCAAGAACTTACATCTAAACTTTCATCGAATAAATTTCATTTTTCGGGGACGCCACATCTAATATTATCTGATACAGATTCCAGAGCATGTGGTGCAGAGGAAAAAGATTGTTTCCATACAATGGGAGTGCTTCGTGTGAGCTTAGGATGTTTCGTATCCTTCTTTGTAATGGCGCCGTGATAATGCTAATAAAATCGATAGAAGTAATGTTTTTCTTGACATATGATTTAGATATTCTTCTTTGTCATGTTCGTTACAACATGTAACACCAAGAAACTGAACCAAGTTCGCAATTCTTGGCATTCGGGATGGTGGGCTCTTAAGTCCGTTCTCTTGATTATTGCTTTCGTTATTCCATTTTTCATCCCCTCAGATTATATTCAAATATACGGTATGTTTTCGTCATATTAAGATCGAGAGTGCTTGGAGTTATGATATCAATACTTTTTTTTTTCACTCGTTTTAATGTCATAAAAATAAGGTCAGATCTGTATTTTGCAGGTGAAATTTCTCGTGTCGGTGCAGGGTAATATTGTAGTTCTTTTTCTTTTTCATTATTTAACATGAAAATTCAATTAATAATTTATTGGCTTTAAATTTTGAAAAAAAAAATAGAATTGAACTTGACATGTTGCAGGATTTTCCTGATTCTCCAGCTCATAAGTGTAATTGAGTTTATTACTTGGTGGAATAATTACTGGATGTCCGATGACACGAAGAAATCAAGGTTGCTACCACCTTCACTTTTACTAGATAGATAAAGAAAAAAAATAAAGTTATATTTCACATTTTCTACTAATTTGTATATTATATTGACCACTGTCGAGTGACAATGGAACCCAAACGTCGAAGAAACTTGCAGAAATTTTGGGGCAAAAAGAATTAAGAACGCCATTCAATGATATTTTTCTTAAAATGTAAATACTGCAGCTGTTCCATTGGGCTATTCATGTCAACAATCTTCTATATTGCTTCTGTTGGTGGCATTGTGGTGATGTATGTATTTTATGCCTCCAAAACTTCCTGTTCTCTCAACATATTTTTCATCTCTTGGACCGCGGTTCTTCTTATCGTGATGATGGTTATATCACTGCATTCTAAGGTACATTTTTTTCACAAAATTTACCATCAAAGATCACTAATATTCTCGAAATGTTTCAAGAATTTAGCCCAAATGGGCAACCTGGATTCTACAATCTTGATTAAGACCACAAACTCAGTAAACCTCAAAGACGTGAAACTTGAATATTGTTTAGAACTTACAAATCTAGTTTTCAGAAAAGAAAACAACTGGCTTTTACCCATCTTCCTGATTGATCAGCTCTCAGTATTCCGAATCTTACTCAACAACTGTTTGACATGTTTAAGACAGGTGAATAGAGGACTTCTGTCTTCAGGGATTATGGCGTCTTATATTGTGTTCCTCTGCTGGACTGCCATCAGAAGGTGACTATCGTAAAATTCGCATTTTTCAAGGCCAGAGCTACTCTCCTAATTTCAGATCAATAATAAACTCACTGACATAATGAAACTCACCATTACTCCTGCCACCACACACACACCACATCTGTGTTGCGTTCAACCATTGTTATCGGTATGCATGCTAAAAAGGATAACTTTTATTTATAAATGCTTAAAGGTAATAGAAGCATGAAGTTTCGTGATTTACCATAACCACCATGCCATTTACACTCCTAACCTTTTTTTTTTACAGCGAGCCCACCAGTGAAAAATGCAGCCATCAAAAGCAAGAAACTGGACATGGTGGTTGGTCTACTATAGTGGTAAGAATTCACGTTCACTTCAGTCTATTTCCTTTTTCACCCCGAAATTTTTCTTTCAAAATACTCGATCAAGATATTTTAAATGTCTCTGTTTCTGCTGCTGCTTCCAGGGATTTGTCATTGCTATATGCGCAATTGTAATCGCAACCTTTTCAACAGGGATAGACTCAAAAACGTTTCAGGTGATTTAAGCTTCAAACAACAAAAGTACATTAACAAGAAAATATATGTGCGAAATTCTACCTAGTTTCTCATAAATGTTGAGTCATGTCCAAGTGTTGACATCTACATTTACTATAGAGATACGATCTTCTCATCCGATAGTCGGATCGATTACTTCCTTCTCGAGCGACTGATTTGCTTCAAGAAGCCGAAGGGAAGAAAGAAAAGATTGAGAAGGAAATTGAACGAGAATACGGAGACAGGAGAGGGAAAATATTTTTATGTTTTTTTTGGTTCTCCGTTATTTCTATAAAGCATTACTAAATATTCTCACAAGTATTGACGTCTAATTGCCTAAACATTACTAACTAAAATTCCTTACCATGTAGTTTACCACAAAATTTGAGGGGGAAATGAGTGTTCGGAAGAAATTTGAAAGATTATGCATACATTTTCCTCTTGTAACGTTGTTATGGGTTTGTTTCGTTTTTTTCAGTTTCGTAGAGATGAAGTACAGTTACAAGAAGATGATATCCGATATCACTACGGATTCTTTCACCTCGTATTTTCTTTGGGAGCAATGTACTTTGGGATGCTATTCATCAGTTGGAACTTAAGCAGCTTAACAAGAAAGTAAGCCGCTCACAAATTGGTGTATTTTTGTATAGATTAAAGATTTTTTAAAAAAAATGAAAAAGGCGGACAAATCGACTCACTTCTCACTGATTCTGCTCATTTCATACCTAATATTTGCTAATTTTCATTGTAATTTCAGATGGAGCATCGATGTGGGATGGGCTAGTACATGGGTGAAGATTGTAAATGAATGGTTTGCAGCCACAATATACAGTGAGTAGCTATGCCTATTTTCCAGAGGGTTTCTTTTAATTAAAAAGGAAAAAAGAAAATAAAAGGAAAAGGGATCGAATCCTTTTACATGTAAATCGAACTCACGACAAAATGATAGCCACAGGAATCAAGTTTTTTTGTTTCCTTCATCAAACCATGATACCCACGCTGTAAGCACCCATGAAACACCCAAAAGTACTAAAAGATAATCGGGTGATGGAATTAGAAAAGTCTGATACAGAACTGAAGAAACCTTTAGCAAGCAAAGATAGTGTTAAACATGAAAAATGACTTTACCAGACTATAGACAAAGAGACATTATTACCATGACGTTTGATTTATCATAAAAAATATATTTTCAAGCTTTTCTATGAAAAACCATATTAAACTAAGTACTAATTACAGTTCACCCCAGCAGCTCAGCATTTATATATTGATTATGAAATCTCTGGTTTTACAATTAATCATTACCATCATACAGTGTGGAAGTTGATTTTCCCTGTCTTGAGACAACCTAAAGTCATGAGTCGTGAAGATGCTATGGAGGAAGCGGACAAGTCTATCGCAGCATGATTTTGTTCTCCTATGCACAACACAGTGTAATTGTGTTGTTACCATGTATCATGCAAATCTTTTACGACACTTTGTTAGAAGAGAGCTTTTGACCAATAGAGAGAACAATACAACAGAGGATGATGCACAAAGTGTTGTAATAGATTTGAAACGACTAAATACATAGCCTATTCTTTATTTCTTGTATCCTTTAGGTGAACCAGATATCAATTTCCATATTTCAACATTGAAAGTGAAGATAATATTTTTCTATAAACCAACACCATGGTCAAGAAAATTTTACACATGCCCAATTGAAATATTTGAGAACAAAAACATACCAAATATGCGATTTCACATACTTTCAATGTTTACTCGTTGAAGCAATGTAGCTTGGTCAAGCCAATACAATGCATCGATCAAGTGCATTCGTAAAGAAGCTGGACCTTTAGCCAGATTCATGCCTATCTCACTGGCAACCCCAAATACAGAAAGTGCAGATGCCGTGGCTTCAAATGGCCGTGATGGGTCGATTGCTACAAAAGCAGCAATTAGCGCAGTGACAGAACACCCTGTTCCCGTAATCTTTTGCAACATTGAAACCCCGTTTTTAGCACCAACTACCCGATGACCATCTGTAATGAAGTCAACGGCCCCTGATATAGCAACTATACTTCCACTACTTTTAGCCAGGGATTTTGCTGCCTCCACAGCATCTAATGATTCGTGTGTGCTGTCCACGCCCTATGAAAAAATAAGAAAAATGAAAGGTTGGATAGGCAGTTAACCTAAGGGAGCGGGAGAAAACTAAAAGTAAAAAAATAAATAACATACGAAGCGGAGAAAATCACGTGTTTATCCTATTTGTAAATTAAAAATTCCATTCGTTCATAAAAAAATCAAGAAGTATCAGCACTGGAACATCAACAATCAAGCTACACATTTTCTCTTAGATACTACTAGTCCTCAAATGACATGAAAATCAAGCTCGATTACAAGTTGAAATTTCTTGCACTCGCTTGCTGTTTTTGATTTAGTGATCAGTATAGATGCATTTAGGCTTGAACTCGTGTAAATCGATCGAATGGTCAATTATTTTAGCGCAAAAATAAATAACAAAATCTAACACCAAAGACTTGAAAACCAAAAAATTTGATCATACCTTAGAAGTATCATCCAGGGAGCCTTTAAAAAGAGACATAATCTCAGATCCATTCCCCCTGATCACAGTAGGCCTCATCTTCAACAGCTCCAAACAAGTACTCAACCGGAAACCAGAGGCTCCGGCAGCCACGGGGTCCAACACCCAAGGCCTACCGCTGTCATGCGCCAGCATGGCCGCAAGCTTCATCGCCGGTATCCAGCCCGGCGTGAGCGTTCCGACGTTAATGTATAGCGCGTGGGTCTTCGGGGCGAAGTCTGGGATCTCTTCGATAGAGTGTATCATTGCCGGAGAAGCCCCGGCAGAGATGAGAAGGTTTGCGACGAAATCCACGGAGACGAAGTTGGTGATACACTGGATTAGCGGAGATGTTTCGCGTACGGATTTCAGGTGGGCCCATGCTTGTGGGGCCCAATTATCCCCGATATTTTTTGGATCTTCTTCGATTTGGTCAGCCATTTTTGTGTTGTCTCGGTATCTATGTAAATATCGAAAATTTGAATTGGACGCGAGACAAAGAAGATAACACGACAATGTCTGTGTCTGTATAGTGTACAAGGGATGTCCAAATTTGACGGCAAATTTAGGGAAAAGGGAATGAATCGTAACTTATTTAAAAAAGGATTCACAAGTTAATTTATAAAAATGTCTTTTTGTTTAAGTGTAAATATACCATTAACTTAAATTATTAACATTAAATCTATCTCATTCAGTCGACTTCAAACTAGGTTTTTCTTCCGTCGATCTCCTTTCATTTCCTTTCCGACGACGATTCTCAATGCAAATCGTCTTTTTCTTCCCATCAATTCTCGATACAGATCCTTCCAATCTAAGTAAATTCAATCGAACAAATGATTGAAAAAAACCTGATAATATTAACGTTTATTTCGATTTATTGGTTCTGTTTCTTCGACTCGTTTGAAGAAGAAAGAGTCAACGGGCAAGCCGTAGACCAAAATTTTGATCTACCCAACATTTTATTTGAGTCGACCAAGATTTGTTCTTGATCGACCAAAATATTGGGTCGACCAAGAGCTGAGGTTGAAGCTTGGTCGACCAAAAGCCGACCAAGAGCTTGGTCGACCAAAAATATTTGGTCGACCAAAGAGCTTGGTCTACCTCTTGGTCGACCAAAAATATTTGGTCCACCAAGCATGGGTAGACCATAAGCTTGGTCTTCCCATTTATGGGTAGAGCTTGGTCGATCAAATATTTTTGGTCAACCAAAGAGCTTGGTCTACACTAAAGTTTTTGCTTTGGTAGACCTAAAATTTGGTCTATCCAACATCGACCCAGCTTGGGTCGACCCAGTGCTTGTTGATCAGTTGTTGGGTCGATCATGGTGATTTCTGGGTCGGCCAAGTTATTTCTGGGTCGGCCTTGTTGATATTTGGGTCGACCATGTTAATCTCTGGGTCGACCCATGTTGATTTTGGGTCGATCAAGGTTGCTTTTGGGTCGACCATTTTTCTAACATATGAATCCATATATTTGACAAATATCACTGATAATTACTTCATTGTGACGGATAATTACACAATTTTGACCAATGTTGCATGTTTTCAACATATGAATCATATAATTTCACAAGTATGTTCTATAATGTTACATGTTATGACATATGAGTCACAATTTCAAAACTATGTTACATGTGTTTTGACTTATGAGCCACAATTTCACAATTATGTTATATGTTTTAAATATGAATCACAATTTCACAATTTTATTATATGTTTTAACATACGAATCACAATTTCACAACTATGCTACATGTTTTAACATATGAATCACAATTTCACAACCAACTATGTTAGATGTTGTTTTAACATAGGAATCACAATTTCACAACTATGCCACATGTTTTAACATATGAATCACAATTTCACAACCAACTATGTTACATGTTGTTTTAATATATGAATCACACTTTCACAACTATGTTACATGTTTTAACATATGAATCACAATTTCACAAGTATGTTATATAATATTACATGCTTTAACATATGAATCACATATTTAGCTGGGTTGACACAAAGTAGACCTTGTTGTTTTTGGGTCGACCTTGTTTCTTTGCTTTTGGGTCGACCCAAAGGTATATCCTACAAAATTCAACAAAAATTAAGATAATAAGATAATTAGAATAGACAAAAATTAATAATAATAATTAAAAAAAAAAACAAACCTGACATAATTGTGGATTTTCTTAGTCAACCAAAATTAGTTGACCAAAAAAATTTCTTCTTGGTTTGGTCGACCAAGAATTCATCTTGGTCGACCAACAAAATTTTGGTCGACCAATTTTTTTCTGGGAGGACTCTTATTTTTTCTCAAAGTAGGTTTTTGGTCGACTAAATTGATTTTGGGTTGACAGATCCCGATTTGGGGAAAAAGGATAGATGACTCGTAAATTTTAATTGGAGAAATATGTGTGTCGACCGAGAAAAAAAGATGAGAATTAATTAAGTTAAAGAGTTTAATTACAGTTAATATAATAATCAAAAGTCAACTCCTTATTTCTTAAAAAAAAATCAGAGTCTTTGTTTTTTAAATACTTTCTCTCTCACTCCTACTTTTTTTAATTTGTGGTTTGAAACTAACAATCACATTTCCCCAACTCAAAAAATAAATAAATAATTGAATATTTTTTTACTGCTATGCTATTTCAATTCCACGAACCTATGCACTTCCTTATCTTTCCAACCATCTCAAAACATATCTTATCCAAAAAAAGAAAAAGAAAAAGAAAAAGAAAATCTCATAACATGTGGAGTATCTTTTAATATTTTTCTCCACAAATAATTCATCTCCAAGGATTTTTACGTTTATGATTAATGATATTTATTGCACGGGACAAATAAACCCGCGTTATTATCTGTTTATCTGATTTGATAATAATGTATAATTTTTTTAAATAAAAAATCCGCCATAATTATATTATTATTTTTAATTCTTTCGACTATTAATAAATTATGTATACATGGAATGGTTGTTCCATGATAAATCAGCCGCACAGGAATCAAATCAGCAATAATAAATGCGTAGGAAACTACTGGAAATATAAATATATTTAACATTTAATATAATATTATTTTTATCCATTGGTTTATTATTATTATTTAGAGAAACACACCAAAAAGAAAGAAATCCTGAAGAAATGGAGCTTTTGAACGGATTCGAAGAGGCTTTAATGATTGACGACAACTTTCTTTTTAATTTTACTGACAGCAGCTCTACCTTCAACTATGGGGTTTTTGATTCTTCGTCGACAGCGTTTGGACCTGCAACTCAGAACGATTCATTTCCTGTAAGTTCCTCACCTAGCTATATTAATGTTATGTACGGGAACTAGCTAGGGTTTCTCTCGCTTAGAGTTGAAAATAAGACTGGAAACTTTTTTTCACGACCCGCGTGCTTGCACTTGAGGCATGAAACCGGAGGAATTACTCCGATTCCCCTTCAGTGGTTTTGATGTGAACCGGACGAATGATTGGAGTTGGAGTTGCCGGCGCATGTTCATGTAACAGGTTGACGAATCTGACCTTGGGAAACCTAGATAGGGATTCAAGTCTTTGAGATATAATTTTATTTTGGCGGGGTATTATTGGGAATAGCAATTAGTTGGACAAGTCAACACAATTCTCTACTATTATTGGTATATCGTGCGTGACCACATAAATTAGCTGTTCAATTGATATAATAATATTCAAACGGAGACGGGTTTCTACCCCCAATGGTCTTGGTCAGATTAGCTGGTTTCTCTCTTTGGGTTTGATCTCTTCCGTCGTGTGTGTCGTAATAAAAAAATAATAATATTCAAACGATAAATAAATAAAATTTATTTTCTTCTTTTTAAAATCCCAATATGCTACATCTAGTCAAATCAGTGTTCTTCACCACAAAAAATAGCTCTCAACTGAAAAATAAAAATAATTCCAAATAATAATAAATAGTTTTGTGGGAAATTTTATATGAGAATTTTTCTTATGTTCGATATCGAATTTGCTTTGATTTGTTTTGATATACTCTTTGAAAATTGATAAATTTAGGTGCTGCCCAAATTTTTATTATTTTGTTCTTTTTTAGAGATAGCATTGTTTTACTCGGAAGGCATAAAAATTTATTACTAAATTATTTTTTAGAAAACATAAGTTTAAATATAAAATTGTACGTGATAAAAAAATAAAAATAAAAATAACGCGACGCATGTTCATGTTCTGAAAAATGAAGTTTATCAACTTATGGCTTATATGTTTTTCAGGATCCTGTGGAGGATTTGGAATGGTTGATGGACAAAGACGCCTTCCCGACGTTGGAGAGTTGCTTCGGGGTGTTATCCGACGACTCAGACTTCATGCCAATGCCAAACCACTTAAGCCCTATATCCGTGCTCGACACCATCAAAACCAATGGTGACGGCTATAACAATCTCAACGTGCCCATTAACCATCCAAAGGGCATCCGGAGCAACAAAAGACGTAGACGAACCGCGGGCTATGGTGTTCTGCCAAGCCAGCATTGCCTGTGGTCGAACCACTCAAGTGCCCCGGTCAGTCAGGAGTCGGGGCTTTTGGGAAGGAGGTGCCAACATTGCTTAGTCGACAAGACACCACAATGGCGGGCAGGTCCTATGGGTCCAAAGACATTGTGCAATGCCTGTGGCGTTCGGTACAAGTCGGGTCGACTGCATCCCGAGTATCGACCTGCTTGTAGCCCTACATTTTCGAGTCTTGTGCATTCGAATTCTCATAAGAAGGTGCTGGAGATGAGGATGAAGAAGCGGGGGGATTGATGGAGATTTTGGGTAGTTTTAGTTACATTTTTTTAGTATAGTTAAATTAGGGTTTTAGGATTTGTTTATTTTACATGAAACATGTGTTAGGGTTTGTGTGTAACTGGACTTGATGGTTAGTTGTCAAGGTGATTTAATTTTAGCTTATCTTTTGTAATACATTGAATCCATTTAATTAAGTACAAGGATTTTATTTGATTTGAAAATTAGATATTAATTTAGTAGTAGAGTTTAAAATTGTTCATAATTGCAAATTAAAAATTGAATTATAATGGGAAAAAAAAATAGTAGTTTACAGTACTCCATTCAAATACGTTGTGTACCCTTAGATATTGTTTTACAAAATATCGGGACAGATGATCTTGTGATGAGAAATCAATGGCTCTACTATTTTCAGTTCTTTAAACGATTTAATTATATTATCTATAATATCTCTACTATATTATTAAAAATCTCGAGACAATAGCTGGTGTCATCTCTATTTTGTTTTTTTTTCCCATTTTTGTTTTTTCAATTACCATTTCAAAATTATAGTTTAATTACTCGTTATTTTTCATAATTATGATTGTCACATGTATATATAATCAATTCAAATTGCAACATGCCATAATTTCAAATTGTAGTTGGATCTTCATTAATTTTTACAATTGTGATATTCTCTTATTTGAATATAAAACATATTGTATAAGCAAGGAACTCATCATGTATCGATGCATTAGTATCTTATAATACATGAGATATCTATAATAACCACTTTGGGTCATGATGTAATTTTTTATTAACTAAAAATATTCATATAAGTTTACAAAAACATTTAATCTAAATTTAATTTTAAAAAAAAACTACGATACAAATCTATTTTAGTTAATTTATAGTTTATTTATGACTAATATATCTCAATAATATTTTCTTTTAACTTAATATGTATTTTTTTGTTTAAAAAATTTTTATATCATCGCTAACATAAAATATTANTATAACATATTAGTCTATTATTATTCTTTTTTCCAATTTAGTCATTTTTATTCGAAGTGCTGACGTGACAACAGGAAATGATATATCAACGAACATTTTTTACGTTTCCGATGTCACGTCAGCACTATGGTGAAAAATGACTAAGATTTAAAAACAAAAGAACTGCCAAGTTATAAGTCGATCTAAAGATTGTGAATTGACTAACTGATCACATGTGAACCAAAAATAAAAAAATGTTCAAGTTACATGACCAAAAATATAATTTTCTGGTCCTCTTTAATACATACTGAAAAACCAATATCTCTATATCCAAATTCATCAAATGCCCTGTTATCTTTGTCCCATCCCATGTAACACCAATAAAGGGTCGTCCCGAATATATTTGGCCGAAATCTCCACGCAAAACACTCGCCATTTCTTAGCAAATGAATGCCAAAGTCACTAGGTCAGTGTTCTTGGATTTCAAAGAAGCGTTAGGTCTAGATTTTCGCCAAGATTATGATACACGCGAACACGGGTTTTGTGTGGGAAAAGACCTTTATTTCGTCGAATTGTGCTTCATTTTTCCTGAAAATTTGTTGACCCTGAGAAGAGACAAACACGAACATAACAAATATTGGACTAAATATAAAAGGTAAGGCCATGGGAATAATTGTAATGATATTGTACTTCGCGTGGGATATTGCGTATTATAGTCCAAATGAAATTGTAATTTCTTTTCTTGGTTAATGTTAATTTAAGGTGATTTCTTCATTTAATTCTAATGTCATGGGGTTTTAATGGCTTTGTCACTTTTGCATTAATTTTAGTCACTATTGAATTATGCAAACATGAAATTTTGTGGAATAGAAAATTAATGACTTGATTTTCACTATAAGAAAAAATGTCAACTATAATACAGTAGTAAGTTGGAGGTAAATTAATATTGGCATGGGGAAAAGGCAGCAGCAAATCTAGCCCCAATGTCGAGAATGTGCATCACATTTTTTTTGGTCACATGGCTGTAAATTTGGTAAAATGTGATTCAACTATTTAATGTTTGGAATCACATGAAATTTCCCTCTAAATAGGCGTGAGTCTTAAAAATTAATGAATTTTTCTCTAATAATTATTTACAAATTAAATGAAGCAACTAGACCGTCTCACATGTCAATTTTGTGATTTGAGTCTCATATTCGACCAAATCCATCAAAAATATTATTTTATAACAAAAATATTACTTTTCACTCTGAGTATAAACATAATCGAATCGTTTCACGAATATAAATATGTAACAATAGTTTACAAAAGACGTATTATGTATTTATGAAATTTGTCATATGCGACAAATATGATTAAATTGATTTAAATATTTTACAAATCAAGATGTTTCGGAAATGGAATTAATAGTTTTCAAATTAGCGGATGAGAGTGTGTGCTAGTGTTGTCATTCGGTGTCGAAAGGAACAAAACATGAGACAACTATACGGCCCAAACAACTGATAACTAAGTTATCCCAAATATTATCATGTTCGCAAGTCGAAATAAAAGTAGGATACGACAAAGTTGAACGAAATCATGGGTGGTGTGGTGCTTCCCTTTTTATTATTTTTTTCCAGGTTTAAGTGAAACTTTTAATAAAGAACTTAAAAAAATATATGACATTTTTAAGCATCTATAATGGTCGGGTGTGGTAATATTCTTTCGCTCGAATTTAAGTGCATGTAATTAATTATTAATGTTAATTAAACAATATTTGAGGTAGCAAAATTTTTGTATCCACATGTATTACAAACCATTGACTCCAAGGTCATGATCGCATGTTATAACATAGAGGAACGTAACATTAATATACATGAAAGAAACTTGTGTATACAATCCAATGCGTCGCGCGCGCGCACATATGATTATTTTTTTTTTTTTAAAAAAAGACAATAAATTAACTATGGTTATTCTCAAAATTTCTTTTTCATACATCAATTCCATATGCTTTTTTTTATTTATATATTTGTAAAATTCCGGCTCACAACCATGAGAAATCTCTTGTCCAGTTCCCTCCATTATCATTGTTCTTCACAAAATAAATCCCATCTTCTTTCACAAGCCAAAAACATCTTCTACGAACACCACATCTATATTTGTCTCGGCTTAGCCAAAATGCCTGGAATTTCTTTCTTCTCCAACCCCATTTTACGGTGCAAACGAATCGAGACGGTCTTGAAAATAATCCCGCGTCGATGCTCCAACCGTAGTCTTCGCGTTCTTGGAGTGCTCGGCCCCCCATGTCATCCCCTTCTTGAGACGCACACCACACGACTAACGGCATTGAAGAGTTACTAGTGAAGCCATTGATTATACGAACATCATAGGTTTTGGTGCTCAAGTAGGATGTGATTTCTTTGAGTGAGGTTAATGTTTTGCATAATGTAAGAAAAAGGATAACGAGTAGTAGAAGATTGTGGGTTCTCATAATTTAATTAGGATTTTCAAGGTTTTTTTTTTCATTTTTTTGTGGAAATGGAAATAAAATTAAGATCCTTTATTTTAGAGGAAAAGACGTATAAATAGGAATTTGTGTGACCGGTTTGAGCTTAAGTGGAAATTTTGACTAGGGAACACGATGTAAGAAGTATAAATAGGAATTTATGTGATCGAAATAAATTAATAATATCATCGAATAAATGAAATAGAGAAATTGATAGTTAAGTACATGGATTAAACATGAATTATGTCAGTTTTCTAGCATGATTAGTAAGTAAGTACATGAAGGTAAATATGATTTTTCACGAGTATTCGATCGATTTTTATAGAACATGTACCAATTGTGTCAATTTTGAAATTTCGTGGATTGATAATGACAGTTATTCAAAATATTTATACAATAAATTGATATGAGTATAATAGAATATAATTTCATTTGGGATACCTATCAGTCCAAGTCTAATATTTCTTTTCTTTTTTTAATTAATTAGTTGGGAGATAGAGATATTTTGTTAGAATTAGGTCTCAAACTCGAGATAATTGATCGTCTCAATCAGATATTGACCGATGAACTCTCTTATTAATCCATTCTAAATTTAAAATTTTGATTAAATACAAGTCATCGACTACATGTTTCAATTTTTTTTTACTCTCTTAATAATCTAGTCCAAATTTAAGAATTTGATGAAATACAAATCATATACTACATTTTTTTTTAATATTTGGAGTGGGAGCTGGTTTTCACAAGGTCTTGAACCCAAACCTCTCCCATCGACGGGAGTTGGGTACCACTTAGGCTAACAAGCCCCTGACTGCATAGTTCAATATAAACTCACTGTTGATAGTATAAATTTAATCTATGCTAAATCAGATCATACTTCTTGTACATCATATCTTCGTTAAATAACAAAACTGATGAAGATGGAATAATAGTCTTAGTAGAAGAAATTGTTAGATTTACTCATTGTTGAAATAACAACCCAAAAGACCAATATTATAGGCGCACAATTTCTCAAAAATGGATTCAGGACGCGTCTCCACAACAAGTCTTTGAACCTTTGCCTTCACTCACAAATCACATGCAAGTATGCCATTCTATGTACCTTGCTTGAGAATCGAAGCTTCCACATCTTCAAAGCCATTGTTGTTTAGTATGGACGTACATTAACTCACTCATTCACTGCCAGATATGCTGAGCAAATGTGCAATCACATCTTCAAGTCGAGAAAAATGTAGCAAAAACAACTCACGAGCTTCACTCGGTTCGTCTCCATCCCGTTTCCATTGAGAAATACCGTCAACCATAATCTTTAAACCAGTCTGCAGCAATTCTACTCCTCTGCAAATACCATCAGGAAATTTTCTCTTCTTATGGGGTTGTCTCTCTTTATCAATTTCCATCATATCACATGAAATAACGGCTGAATCAAGTTTCTGCAGATTTTTTTGTACAATCTGTTTCAGCATTCGACCTTCTTTGACAAACATAGCTAAATGATGAGAACTTGGATGTATCATCTGACATGCCATTTCCTTCTCCAGGAATTCTTTTAACTTGGACATGAACCTTTCCTCGTCTGCTTCATTCCCAGACTCCACATCAAAGGACAAGGCAGCATCTTGAGGCACGAATCTCCACAATTGTTTGCAAGAAGTACAAGCTGCAAAATACCCAAATGCCGTGATTGCAAGATGAACAAACGCCCAGTGACGTTCCCTCAATATCACGTGGAAAAGCTCCCAAGTGGCTAAACTTCTGGAGCAATCTTCACTATCTGCTAATTCCATATGGCCAAGACCGGCCATGAAACAAGCTAGATTTGGTTTGCATAGAAAAAGTTGTCTATCTGATAGTGCTGGCTTTGAGATAAAGAGATTCTGAAGCTCTGAAATGACTCCGTCCATTTCTTCGAACGAGTATAGATGTTTCATGCTAGAAATGATCCCTAGCAATTCGCCAATGAGCCGGACATAATTCTCTCTGCTTGTATCATCTGTGGAAGTTTTGTACTTGCAAATAATAGTGACAAGGAATTTCAAAGTCTTCATTTCAGTATCAGACAGGCTGACCTGTCTAAAGATGCATAGAAAGGCTTTGATAAAATCGGACTTTATTCAATCCTTTGCCAAACAAATCTTTTAAAATTTAATAAAATGATAATCATATTAGTCTAGATACTTACAGAGACTGTAACGCAGCACAAAGAGCAAAAACAGGACTGCCATAAATTCCAAAATCACACTGTCCTGGAGACTTGCCTTCAAAGCTCTCCAAGAGGTAAACAGAAAATAAAATATTAAAAAAAAATTGCAATTCAATTCAGACGAGAGGTAGTAAAAAAGCTTGCCTCAGAAGTTTTAATGGTTTCGAGTAGCTTCAGCAAATCTCCACCTGAACACGAACTCTTCATTTTCGCCCAAAATTTGCGTTTAATTCATCTGTCTATATGTAATGGCAATTTCTATTTTCCCGCCATGCCAATTTTGGTCGTTTTATAACAAGTAAAATAATATGATTAATACATAACCAAAGTTCGATTTTGAATTACATTAAAAAAAAAAAAAATTAATGTTGTCTCGTATTTTTTTCTAATATTTTTTTTCAGAATAAAATGAGGAAATTAATTACGTCTAGATAATATCTTTTTCGCTTTCTTTTTCCAGATTAAAAAAAGAACGATTTCTTTTTTTTTTTGAAGGAAAAAAGAACGATTTCTTAATATTTATGATCCATGATATTTAATTAAAACTAGTTGTAATTATTATTGATTTTAAGGTCGTAATCCAGACGACTATTACTTCCAAGTGCAATATTCGCGGGAAAATGGCGGCGGCGGGTGCTGGGAGGGCCGTTGTGCTGTCACAGCCGGTGACTTTTGTGACGGGAAACTTGAAAAAGCTTGAAGAAGTCCGTGAAATCCTCGGCAACTCTATTCCGTTTCGTTCCCTCAGACTCGAATGTATTTTAATTAATCCACAGCAACATCTTTACTCGAATGTGTGTTTTGTGTTGATTTTCTGCTGCTTCTATTTTTTTTTGGTTGTTTTGGACAGTGCCAGAACTGCAAGGTGAACCTGAAGAGATTTCAAAAGAGAAGGCTCGATTAGCCGCTAAAGAGGTGACCATTTCATATTGATGTGCATGAAACCTGTTTGTGAAAACGTTTGTGAGGAAAACATACTTATATGTGTGTCTGTGTGTGTAATGCGTTTGATAATGTAATTTTTTTTTCAAAAAAAAATGGAAGGTAAATGGACCTGTGCTGGTGGAGGACACATGTCTTTGTTTCAATGCGCTCAAGGGATTACCAGGTAATTTAAATGTATGATAGAGATTTGATTTATGGCGGAAAATGATTTGGATAGTGTTTGGTGTCAAGGAGTTGATGATCAGAAATAGAAATGGTTACGATAAGTTTGACTAGACCTTTTATCAAATACAATACTACAAATCCCTTTCCTTGGATGATTCAATCACCAATATTGATTTTTTGAGTTATTGATTCTTTTTTTTTTTTTGTCTGTGTATAATTGATGGAATCTTTTAACAATTTTGCAGGGCCATACATGTAAGTTTGTCTAGTTCATACTTTTCTTTCCGGAAGGTGGTCCTCTCCTAAAACTACAAAAGCTTAACTGAATTTTGATATCTGAACATAGCACTTTGATCATGCTTCACGAATACAGAAACAATGCTAGTGCTGTAAGTTAATGTGGAAATTTGTATGTGGAAGATGTTTATTTTTGTCTGCTGTTCCTTGCTTTTCTTAAAGCTGGGTATAATTTTATAATTGTGCTGAGTTTATTTCTGTGAAAATGACAAAGTGAAGTTTCCTTGAAAAAATGTTTGGTTGGAAATAGAATCAAATTTCTCACCCTCTCTGCAATGAATAAGAGTGTGACTCTTTCACCGACAAATAGCTGTATCACAGTTGCCACTCTTTTTTCTTATGGATTGTCATTCTCATCAAGAAGCCTAAAATTATTTAAATTCAGGCTCAATCTCAACTCAGATTTGAATGAAATTAAAACTCTACCTCACAAAGTTTTCCTCCTGAGCCTTTATGGGTTTGAGCTTATTTGCTAGCTTAGATATGCTTGGTTATGCTCTTCATGTTCTTATCAATACTTCTGCTTGTAATGCAGAGGCTATCCCTTGTGGGAGTTCAATTATCTATAAAATATCAATTTGATTATTTGTTGTGAAGAGACATTCTGACTTGGATATGAGTATATGACCACCCATATTTTCTGCTGAAGGGATCAGTTGCTGATAATATTATTAGATCACAAGAAAAGTTCCCAGTCTTGGATCTTTTATGGATGAAACCTCAAGAATCACAAGAAAGTTGAACATTGGAAGCTAAGAAATTAAGAGACTTTGTTGAAATTTTTCATTTGAAAATTTCTAAAAATGCTAATCATCCGTCACAGACTCACTTATGATGGCCATCTTATTCAAGTACGCCAACCATTTTCAACTACCCCATTTTCCTCTGAAAGTAAGGAAACTGATGCGGCAGAATAAAACAATGTGTATTTTTTGTGTTTGGGGGAGCATTTTTGGTATCACAAGAATTCCGTATATTATTTATACTTTTATGATTGCCCTTGGATTATATCTAATTCTCGTTTCCTGTTTTATGTTTCTTTCTTTGCATGTACTCTCCAAAATGTTTTTCACAATTCCCCATGCACAAAGTTTTTATATCATTTTTTCACTTATTGTATACTCATGAAAAAATATAAACAAAATCCAAAGTTTTCCTTTCTTCTTTGATGATCGAGTTTTGACAAGGATCTTGAGCTTTAGTGCAGGTGCAGCTCATGTTTGGCTTCGATGTTGTTATTTCATTGATACTTAGCAGATTTCTGACACATAATGGAATTCATGCTTTATGATATGTTTTATTCAAGTGATTAATTTTGTTTACTTTCTTTATGGAATATTCCAAAACCCTTAATTTTGCATTAATTTTCAATATATTGTCAGTACCCTATTATTGTCACTGATTTTAACATGTTTTATGGCCTCAACTGAGTTTGAAACGAAAATTTTTGCAGCAAGTGGTTTCTGCAGAAGACTGGTCATGAAGGTGTTCTAGTTTGATTCCTTCTTTGTACTCCCAATGTTAAATTCATCTTTACTCATGTCTCTTGTCTCCAACTTTATTGAAGTTGATCATGTTATATTCTCTTTACAGGTCTAAATAATTTATTGATGGCATATGATGATAAATCAGCATATGCTCTTTGTGTATTCTCTCTAGCTCTTGGACCATATGCAGATCCAATTACTTTTTCAGGGGAAACTTGGGTATTATTCTGCCATAATCCCGTTGTCTAACTTAGAGTTCAATGTCCTTGTGATTAAATTATATTTTAGTGTTACTTTTCTAAGTTGTACAATAATGAAATTTCAGGGAAAGATAGTTCCTCAGAGAGGACCGAATGACTTTGGATGGGATCCAATCTTTCAACCCGATGGATATGATCAGACGTAGATTCATTTCCCCTCTTAGTGCCGTTGTTTGTATTCTGTCGTGAAATCTAAGTAACCCATGTGTGTTATAGGTATGCTGAAATGCCGAAGGAAGAGAAAAACAAGATTTCTCACCGTTCCAGGGCGCTTGCACTGGTGAAATCACACTTCGCAGAAGCTGGATATATTTTTCAGACTGAACCAAGTTCTTAGAAGTGGAAGATTTACGCCATTTATATTTCATATTGAAGTCTTCAAAAGTTGCCGATGACTTAGTTTCCGCTTAATATGTTGTTGATTGGAAGTGAAAGAATCTGTTGAATATTATTCTCGTGAAGTACGGAAGTTGATCTTTGATGTCTAAACTCCAGTCATCGTTACCAGAAAAATTAACCCTATAATGTTTTTGAAGTTTAAATTTTGATTCCAACCGTTGGCCGCTAGGAGTTGGTTCTACTTCCATTCCTAATTTAAGTGCTTTTGTTTTAGAAAATTAAACAACAAATTTGCATATATCTTGCATCTATTATTAGGCAGAACAAGGAATGTTGAATGATTTGGTATAAGTTGGGAGAAAAATATGTATGTTTTGAAGAAAATATCATAAATTTAAAGATTATTTTTAATGATGTAGGATCTATTGCCGAACTCTCGAGTTAACAGTAGTGAATTGTAAATAACATTAGTTAGATAAACTGCATTGAACAAGCACTATACGATAAGCTCACCCAAAAAGGTGTTGATACGAGGAATTGAATTCATAATCATTTGTCAAACTTTCATCTATTTCACCTGCTCGAACATCTATTTAAAGCCATAAATTTATAGACTTGCTCAAGGGATACAAGCTTGATATATTATGGAAGCAAAAAATTTGGCCCCGTTTGTTTATCCTTTATTTCCCACTCAATTGAAAAAACCATAATTTTATCTATATTTTTCTCAAATCTTTTTTCAAAATATATAAGGCCCAATACACTAGTATTGTCCCAAATAAATCGGTAAATGGGCCTATTTTTTGAGGAAAGCCCAAATTGAACTTCTGCTAATTTGGGCCTCCAATTTTGGGTTTTAAAAAGTTAAAAGAAAGAGCACCCATACTGCCATACTGAACTGGATCCAAGTAAGGCAGTCATATCGAGCTTTTTGATCCATAAAGCCATTCAAAACCAAAACAAAAAAAGTGAAGAGTTTAGCCCTTTAGGTGTACAAATAACAATGTGTGCTCACACTGAAATTATTTAATTTTTCTAAATTGAATCATCCGGACTACTGTCAAAAAATTAATGTATAATTTTTTTTAAAAAAAAAAATTGCTGCCAACGTGCATGCATGTCCTGCATAAATTGATTTAATAACGTATGTGCTTTGTACAAAGTGACCAAGAAGGAGAAAAGAATTGTATATAAAACTAAAAGAAGAAAAGATGTAAAAAAGTAACATGGCCTTTTGTCATTCTGACTAAAATTAATGCCACAATCGCACTAGGAATTCACGGCATCTCCTACGAATATCCGTTGTTTGTACATCATCGCTTCAAATCCTCCACCGGATAATCCCACCAAGAAAAAAAATAATCATTCCAATGGAACTCCGTAAAATATTATCAATTTCAGTTGTGATGATTGCAGAAATGGTGATTACTTCATCGTCACAGCGTATACCCACAACAATAGAAGGCCCTTTTCAGCCCACAACTCGGAGTTTTGATCCATCGCTACGCCGTGGCAGTGATGACTTGCCGATGGATCATCCTAGGCTCAAGAGAAACGTGACATCAAATTTTCCAGAGCAGATTGCTATCGCTTTGTCGACTCCAACTTCAATGTGGATTTCTTGGGTCACCGGTATAATTTCTTGGTTTTTTGTTTAATCCCTCCTGTACGTGGGATGATGGAGTTTTAGCAGTTTGTTAAATGAAGTCTCCTATCAAAAGCTAACCTTTTAAATACACGCCTTTTGATTTCTACACCTTTTATAGTGATCATGTTTAAATTTTTGGAAATTGAGTATTTAGGAAATAGGAATCCAAAGATGATGCGGGACGACACAAAATTTTTAGGTGTATTTATAAGACTTGCAGCACTTACATATCAGAGGGCTGTGTTCAGTCTTTGACCAAGTCGGTTTGAGGAAATTTGTATAAAGTGTATAAAGCATGATATAATGGACTTATCTGTTGAGTAACATTGAAAAAAAAAAAAAAAAAGGAGGAATGATTTGAAGCAGTTGAGGGGCGTGACAATTGTCTTTTAGTTATTTTGTATGGTTGATTTTTGATGAGTTTATTGATTTGTTCTTTTGCATGTTGATTGAAAAAGGGGATGCTCAGATTGGAGTGAATGTTACCCCAATTGATCCATCAGGTGTGGCTAGTGAAGTGCAGTATTGGAAAGAAAGTAGCAACGATATCCGGAAGGCAAGTGGAGTTTCAGTGGTTTATAGTCAACTATATCCATTTCAAGGGCTATGGAATTACACCTCTGGGATTATACATCATGTAAAAATTGAGGGTAAATTTTGATTCTTGAATTGTGCTATGAGGCATGACTTCAGGAAATATTTATAAATTTACAAAAGCTTGCTTGATCCTGAATGAATATCATGAATCTACACCTGATGTTGAGCTTTGAAAATTCGTCATAGGTCTTGAACCTGAAACGCAATACCATTACAAGTGTGGGGATAGTTCTTTAGGAGCTTTGAGTGAGGAGTTCGTGTTTGAAACATTACCATTGCCCGGCTCCGGCAAGTATCCTCCTCGAATAGCTGTAGTAGGAGATTTAGGCCTTACGATGAATTCTACGACCACCATTGATCATCTCATCACCAACGATCCTACGATTATTTTGATGGTTGGCGACCTAACTTATGCAAATCAGTATCTTACAACTGGAGGAAATGGTACTTCTTGCTACTCCTGTGCATTCCCCAATGCACCTATTAGAGAAACATATCAACCTCGTTGGGATGCATGGGGAAGGTCATCACTTTTTTTTAGTGCACTCCTCTCTTATCTTGAAACAACTTAGTTTCTTTCTTTCTTTTTTATTTTTATAAAACTCGTATCACTACTGAATTGCTGGATGGACACTATAAGAGTGGCCCCATCCACTTAAATAAAACAAAATTCCAAATTTTTGTATGAATTCTTCAGATTTCATAATCTTCTCGTGTCCAATTATTAAATTGATTCAGCTCACGTGATTCGAACTGTTGGTCAAAGTGCAGGTTCATGCAACCCATGACATCAAGAATTCCACTGATGGTTATAGAAGGAAATCATGAAATAGAGCCTCAAATCTCCAACATTACATTCCAAGCATATTTGACAAGATTCTCTGTTCCTTCAAACGAGTCTGGTTCTGGCACCAACTTTTACTACTCATTTGATGCCTCTGGCATACATTTTATCATGTTGGGAGCCTATGTAGACTATAACCAAAGAAGTAAGTTAAGAATACCCTTCATTATACCAGATGTGTCGGATTAATGTTACGTCATCACTGTATATTTTATATATGGTGGGTAAGGTACTCAGTATGTTTGGCTTGAAAACGACCTCAAGAAAGTCGACCGAAGCAAAACTCCATGGCTGGTGGCGGCTTGGCATCCACCATGGTATAATAGCTATTCCTCACATTATCAAGAATTTGAATGCATGAGGCTTCAAATGGAAGGTCTTCTCTACCAGAATGGAGTCGATATTGTCTTCTCCGGTCATGTAAGTACACGACTGGCTGAATTTTTGAAGTATAAGTACACTCCAAGTTTAATTTGTTTGAAAATCTCTCGAGTGATGTATAATAGTTTGATTTGAATGAGAATCAGAATTGTGAGTTATGGTTGTGCTTGCAGGTGCATGCCTATGAACGGATGAATAGAGTGTACAACTACACATTGGATTCTTGTGGGCCTGTGTACATAACGATTGGAGATGGTGGTAATATCGAAAAAGTTGACATTGATCATGCGGATGAACTGGGCAAATGTCCGTCTGCTCAGGACAATATACCCGAAATTGGAGGTATATGCCATATGAACTTCTCGTCTGGCCCAGCAAAGGGTCAATTTTGCTGGGATACGCAGCCTGAGTGGAGTGCATACAGAGAGAGTAGTTTTGGGCATGGGATTCTTGAGGTAATCAATGAGAAATATGTATATACAGAAGGTTTGCTTAAGATGTCCCTTTTAGCCTACGCATTCTATCGAAGGTGTCAATGAATTATGCAGGTGGTGAACTCGACATATGCACTATGGACATGGCATAGAAACCAAGATATTTACAAAGAAGACAAACATGGAGACCAAATTTACATCGTTAGACAGCCTCACTTATGTTTTAATACATCGAATGTAAGCTCACATCCGTTTCCTCCTCCCTAAAAGCATTAAAAAAAAACCAACTTTTATTTGTTTGTTTTAAATACAAAGTGATTGTGTGTGCGTGATTCTGAATTTTTTTTATTCCACGAGAGACTGGATATGTGTTGATAAATCTAGATAATGTTATTTGGTTCATGTGACAGGGCAACCAAATCATTCCAACTCCATGGCCACATTTCTTGCTTCATCGTCGCTCGAATTCGATAATCTTTTTATGTTTCATATATATTTTTTTGTTGTATATAATTCAATGACCCTATCTTCCATGTAAAAACAATTTTTTTTTTTTTTTTTTTTTTTTTTTTTTTTTTTTTTTTNGGACCATGAAAATGATTGACGAATAGTGAATAGATTGTAGCTTGCGTTAAACAATGAAGTCGACTTCCAAAAAATCTCATCTTGTCATTTTCTTCAAAAGAGCACAAACGAATAAAATAATAATAAACATATCAATTTACAAGTATCTATCTATCGAGAGTAGAGAGAACCTTACATTGCCACCCGGCCTCGGCTCTGCACCGATATTTCGCGCATTTCTCCATTGTCACATTTGCTGTACCGATCCCTTCACCTCAAATACTATAAAAACCTACATATAAGGAGATAAAAGAGATTGCCCGCCGATGAAAATCCCTGACCAGGCGATGCAGTACAATAAACTTGGCAAATCGGGCCTGAAGGTTTCCCAGCTCTCGTACGGCGCTTGGGTCACATTCGGCAATCAACTCGATGTAAAGGAAGCTAAATCTATACTCCAATGCTGCCGCGATCATGGAGTGAATTTCTTCGACAACGCCGAGGTTTATGCCAACGGCCGCGCGGAAGAGATCATGGGTCAGGCTATTAAGGAGCTTGGATGGAAGCGAACCGACCTCGTTATATCTACCAAGATTTTCTGGGGTGGGCCTGGACCTAATGACAAGGGCTTGTCGAGGAAGCATATAGTAGAGGGGACCAAGAACAGTTTGAAGAGGCTGGATATGGAGTATGTCGATGTGCTTTATTGCCATCGGCCAGATATCGGGACGCCAATTGAGGAGACTGTGAGAGCCATGAATCATGTCATTGACAAGGGGTGGGCGTATTATTGGGGAACCAGTGAATGGTCCGCTCAGCAGATTACTGAGGCTTGGGGTGTTGCTGAGCGGCTGGATCTTGTGGGTCCTATTGTTGAGCAGCCGGAGTATAATCTCTTATCCAGGCATAAGGTAAAAACACATGGAGTGTTTGTTTTTTGTTTTGTTGGGATTTTTGGGAGTTGTAAATAGGAAAGATTCGAGCTTAAATCATTTGTTTAATTTTTTCTCCTTCAGCGAAAATATTTTGTAGATTATCTCGTTGTGGTTGAAGGAAGTATAAGTTTGCTCCTCGAGCGATCTTGGTGGATCTAAAGCTTTAATGAACAGGGTTTGTCGTTTCGAGCCTGTTGGTTTATGAAGCAAATGTCACTCTTTTAACGACAATTATTGTCGGGACAATTTTTTAGTATAATTGTAATCCACTCAGGTTGTGATTGGATTGATGAACATGAGAGGACCGTTGATTTTAAATATCAATTGTAGTTCTGGTGCATTTCAAATTGACCAAACACTCATCCCTCAAATCCTTCCTCAAATAAAATCCCACTCCAAATTAAATTTATCAATACAAACTCAACCTCATTGAATCACAAGCTGCTTCTCATGTGTTAATTTACTTTGATGACAGTTTTTGGTAATAGTTGACTACAGGGAATAAGACTTCTCTCATGATTTCATAATTGGATGTCTCTACTCAGATTCCCTAGCAGGGTCTTTACCGTGAGTAGACTGTGGTGGAGGCTTTCAAGGAGTTACCCCCCAAGATTTATGTTTCAGTCACTTCTTTTGATGTATTTACTCATTTTTCTTGTATTAAATATGATTTCCTGATGCATTTAGCTGCTCTAGGTCGAGTCTGAGTATCTACCTTTGTACGCGAACTATGGTCTTGGTCTTACCACATGGAGCCCACTTGCATCTGGAGTTCTGACTGGAAAGTATAACTCCGGAAACATTCCACCTGATAGTAGGTTCGCCCTGGACAATTATAAGGTGAGAAAACGAAATAGAACTTCCAGTTCTGAGTATTGATCATTTTTTTTTCCTTTGGTGTATATGTTTCGTTGATCCTTGCGATGTCCTGGCTTTTCTTGTAAGGTCTTGCAGTTTCTACTTCTAATAATTTGAAAGTCATGTGCCACTCGTACTAAACCTAATCAATATGATGTATTGAACTTTAATTCACCGCTCTACTTTGAGGAGTTCGATATCACGCATATATTTTGTTTAACATCGTCTTTTAGGGCAGTACAGAGACGATAGATGCATCGTCGTACCCTTTCTCTTGCTTTTGTCTTGTGTTTTATGCACCCGGCCCTAACTGTGAGACTGTTTTCTGCAGAATCTTGCCAGCAGATCATTGGTAGATGATGTTCTGAGAAAAGTGAATGGATTGAAGCCCATTGCAGATGAACTAGGAGTACCTTTATCTCAACTCGCAATCGCTTGGTGTGCTTCAAATCCCAACGTCTCTTCTGTCATCACCGGTGCCACCAAAGAGGCTCAGGTCAGCTTAATGCCAAAAGTGGTTTACTAGCTTCTTGAGAAATTGCCAACCCTGTTTCCTCTAAACAAGGATTTTAGCATATTTAGATAGGGAACATTTTATTCTTTGTCTCGTTAGGGCAATTAATTTTAGTACTTCTTACCACAGTTGATCAATATTGTAGTTGATTTCGTAATATTTACACTGACTAAAATTAACATTGATGGTCATCATATCTACTTGGTTAAAATCATTACAGTTGGAGAACTAATTTATTTTTCTACATGCAAAATCAATTGTCGTTTGTTTCTTACGATAATCTCTTATCAATGCAGATTCAAGAGAACATGAAGGCTATTAATGCCATACCTTTGCTCACACCAGCGGTAGTGGAGAAGATCGAGGCTATTGTTCAAACCAAGCCTAAGCGCCCAGATTCATACCGGTAGACGCCATACACACACCAAATCTTTCATATTTATCTTCGCCTTCCATTCTTTATCATCTCTCGTCTCCGCAGACAGAAAAATATATGTTCTGATTGTGTTTCTACTGTTTTTGTCTGATTCTTTTTTTTTTTTTTATCACCACAATACGATGGCGATGTGCAGCGCAGTATTTCCAAGTAAAATTTTAGATGTTTTAGTTTAAAATATTGATGCTCGAGCTTGATTGGTGATGATATACATACTCGTGAGTTTTGAGTTCATGAATAACTTCAAATGCAATGAAGGTGCGCGTGGATTGATGCAATAAAATCTGATGCAATGTTGATCCTTAATAAAATCAAATATTTTTTCTCCCCAAAATTTACCAAATATTGGGAAGCCAAATATATTTAGTAGAAAAATGGCTTTGCCTACGTAAAATTATGAAGATCAATGTACATCTTTTTAAACGGTATTTTAATTTATGTGTCTGATATTTAGGTCGTGAATTTTAATTATGAATATTTTGATTTAATCTACAAATATTTGGATAAAATATATCAAATGAAAAAAATGGCATTTTAAACTATATTTTAAAAGTTTATTTTTTATATAAGAACTCCTATGAGACCACCAATTTTATGAGATAGATTTTAGCTCGTTCTATAAAAAATGTATAACTTTTGACTCAAAATATAGACCAGAACGATTCGTCTAATTCGTCTAATAAATATAGATACGTGAGACTATTTAATAAAATGTCTATTCATTTATTTATCTACTATTGTGAAAAAGATTTAGTTTTTTTTTAAAAAAAAAATGACACTGTCATAAATATGGAACCAAAGTAACTTGTAAGCCGACTATTTTGTAGTATCCAATGATTCTTGAAGCAACTTTGATACCACTTTGCTCAACTTTCTTTTGAAGTATAAATTAGGGACCAAATTTGTGAATGATGAATTATTATTCTTATGAAACTTTAGAACTTGTCACATATATTAATGATTAATGTAGTATTTTGGTAATAACTGTAGAACATAATATTATAACTATAAACTTTTAAAAAAAACGGGTCTCTTCTCTTTTTGAGTTCATAAATTAGTTTTTCAGTTAAAAGCCGCGAGAATGGCGCGTTATTTTGTATTGGTATTTATTTGCAGAAATGTATAACTTTTGGTTCTTTCCTCCGAAATCAATGCAATGCCCCCTTTTCTCTCGATCGATCTTTGCCTCACAAACCGGACACCATACCCAAAGTCTTTCTTTTGTGTTTTGGATTCCCACCCTGATTTTAGCCACAAAGGCACTTGGAAAAGGGCAAGAAATTGGTGTTTCCGGACACACACAGGTATTTGATTTTTCATCAACCTTCTGTTATTTTGTTGGTTTAATGGAGGGAGTTGGCAAAAGAAAAGAGTTTCTGTCAGAAACTGAAATAATCTTTCCATGAATTCTTCATCGTGAGATATTTTTTCGGTGTAAACGAATTTTGGATTGTAAATGCTTGTATCTAACATTTCCATTCATGTTTCCTCGTTGAAACAGATTGATTGGAGCTTTATGGTTTCTTGAATATTCAAAGAACTCGGTTTGAACCTGGTGTAACCCTTTAAGGAATTACTAATTATTCAGCGAATAGGATAAAGAGGAAGTTTGATCATATGAGAAGCTGGGGACTGCTAATTGTTTTCGTGTGATGCTGGGAAAAATCCAAGATGCACGGATTTGAATGGAGACTAGGTCAGGGGATGAGCCGGAAACACTAAAAAATGATTCTGCCAAGTTAAATTCGTCATTGATTGATAAAATGAAGAGCGAATTTTATAATGAGAATGGCCGAAACACAGGTTCTGATTCAGCCAATGCCACTCCAAGTGATCTAAACTATCGAAATGAATACCAGCATAATGTTTCTGTTCAGACTGGTGAAGAATTTTCACCTGAATTTTTGCGGGATCGTGTTATGTCTAGAAGAAATCCTTTTGTGAATGAGGTAGATTGTAATACAAAGAATAAACAATGTTTGGATGTTTCCCAGAATCAGCACCATCTTGCGTATGAGGATGTAACAGGTCATCCTGGATCAAGAACATCAGATGGTTCGTTCTCGGGAAAAATGAAATTTCTGTGCAGCTTCAGTGGAAGAATATTTCCGAGACCGAATGATGGGAAGCTTAGATATGTCGGTGGAGAGACGAAGATTTTATCTATTCGGAAAAACATAACTTATGTCGAGCTTATGAGAAAGACCAGTGGAATTTGTAATCAAGCTCACACAATTAAGTACCAGCTTCCTGGTGAAGACTTGGATGCACTTATATCCGTCTCTTCAGATGAGGATCTTCATCATATGATAGAAGAGTACCATGATTTAGAGAGAAGTTCTCAAAGACTAAGAATATTTCTTGTTTCTTCGAGTGATGGTGAAGGCTCGTGTTCTTTGGACCCGAAGACCACACAGAAAGGTGATGCCGATCGGTATGTTGTTGCGGTAAATGGCATGTTTGATCCAAGCCATCAAAGGAGCTCAAGTCGGGAGAGTTTGGCAAGCCAGAGGGGAAGTAATCTGGATGGAAGTCCTACCATTCAGAGGGACTCCCCATCATCACATCATCGTAAAGAGAAAAGAAGCGAAGGGAGCTCCACAAATCTGAAATTTAGGCCTTCAAGTCCAGCTTCCCAATTTCTTAACGCATCTTATATTCTGTCTCCTCCTCTGTCTCCCGTTCGGTTTAAAGAGCCACAGAATTCTTACATAAAACGTTATGAAGACGTTTTGTATCATGATGACTGTGAATATGCTCATCCAAATGTGATGGATGCCCCAGGTTTCGACCACCCCTCATGGGCTGATGCCACAGGTTATCGTGTGCCAGTGATAGGTAGTCCTACAATGGGCTCTCACCTTCGGAAGTCAAGTAAAGATTTTGAGAATCTTCCATCATGTGATCCAAGTAACTTTAATAGGAGAGGTTCGAAAAATACTGTGCGACTGTATGAAGAGAGGCCTTCAGAAGTTTCCAGCTCATATCAACTAAGGGTAGTATCACAACAACGGATGGCAGATGAGAATTATCAAGTTTTCTCGCATAAGAATTGTCTCTCTCAAGAAAACGTGAATGGTAACGAGGATTATATTGAATGGTGTCTAGATACAAACGTTTCGGTTGAAAACAAGGACACTTCTTTCAATACAGGTATGAAACAAAGCGGAACTAGCACTGATTATGCTCCAGATGCCAAATTTGTGGAGCACAAATGGAATTTGCCAAAAATAATATGTCTCCCAGACTCAAACCTTGGTTCACATACCCCTATCCCACAAATGCAAGGGCCCGAGAATCCTGCTTCATTGTCTAATTACATGGAAAATCCATCAGAAATCCATTCTCAACCTTTACAGAATCCTCACAAAATCGGCACACCAGAAATTCCAGTAATAGTTGAAGATGTGACGGATCGTGTGCCACTGGATGTCCCGTTCTCCTCTAAGGCTATTCCTCATGTACAGGACGAACCGATTGATGAGATAGAATCACCCGGACAAGAAACGGAAACTGGAAGTGTCATCCCCGAATCTGACTATGATGTATATATTAGTTTCTTAGCCCCTCATATTTTCTACATTCAAGAATTGGTTTTCTCAGAAAATTTACTTGTGCGGTTTCTCGTAGGTTTTTAGTGCTGATGAAGATAATAAGGATGAATCGATAAGTGATGCTGCAATAATTGAAATGGAAGCTGGCATATATGGTTTGCAGGTTCACGCCTAAATTTATTTTATAGTTGTAGCGTCAGCTACTTTCCATGTAATTAATTCAATGGAACTTCCTCTCACGAATGTCATTCATTATGATATTTTGAATGAATGTCTTGTACAATATTGCAGATCATTAAAAATGCTGATCTTGAAGACCTACACGAGTTGGGATCTGGTACATTTGGAACTGTTTATCATGGAAAGTGGAGGGGAACAGATGTTGCCATCAAGAGAATAAAGAAGAGTTGTTTTGCAGGGAGATCCTCAGAACAAGAAAGACTGGTTTGTCCCCATTCAATCACAGTAAATTGTAACCTTTTTACTTGTACTTCTACATGGAAAGCACACACTAAAATCCTGTCCAAATTATTGTTTCCGACTTTTCGCAGACTAAAGATTTTTGGAGGGAGGCTCAAATTCTTTCCAAACTTCACCATCCAAATGTAGTAGCGTTTTATGGAGTCGTTCCTGATGGACCTGAAACCACATTAGCTACTGTAACTGAGTACATGGCTAATGGATCGTTAAGGCGTGTCCTATTAAAGAAAGAAAGGTGAGTTTTTTTGGCTATGCTATCGAACTTTCTTTTCCCAAGATTTGTTCTTGAGAGTTCAAATTCTACTGATAGGGCACTTGATCGGCGTAAAAAAATGATAATTGCATTGGATGCTGCCTTTGGCATGGAGTACTTGCATTTGAAAAGCATTGTTCATTTTGATTTAAAATGTGATAATTTGCTGGTAAACTTAGGAGATCCACATCGACCGGTGTGCAAAGTGAGTCCTTGATCTTTGTGTATAATTATAAACTTTAGAAATCATTCTTCTGGAGAAATGAAGCTCAGATAGAGACATTTGATTATCAGGTTGGCGATTTTGGACTATCAAGAATCAAGCAGAACACCCTTGTGTCAGGTGGTGTGCGCGGAACGCTTCCGTGGATGGCTCCCGAGCTGCTAAATGGAAGTAGTAGTCGAGTTTCTGAAAAAGTATGTAAAACTAACCAAAAATCTGAACTGAATTGCATGATTTAGTGTCGAAGTTACAAATACTTTAAGCTTTTGTGATGAAACAGTAAAACAGAAGAAACATAGTTAACATATTTATGATTCCGTTAAAGAGTTGGAATAAATAAGGTTCATGACATGTCACAGGTTGATGTTTTCTCGTTCGGAATTGCTATGTGGGAAATCTTGACTGGCGAAGAACCGTATGCAAACATGCATTGTGGAGCTATTATAGGTAAGCTTGATTTGTACTCTTCTTGATCTCTGAAAATGATTTTTTGGATGTGCCTGATCAGATCTACATCAAGCGATGCAGTTGAGAAGATCTTATAAAACAACGTTAATCTAGTTTCTTGATAATGAATCATCATCTTTTCCCTGATGTATTTATCTTGGTCTACATATGAAGGTGGGATTGTAAATAATACACTTCGGCCACCGATCCCAGAACGGTGCGACGAAGAATGGAGAAATTTGATGGAAGAATGCTGGACACATGATCCTGCTATCAGACCTTCTTTTACAGAAATAACAAACAGACTTCGTGCTATGTCCACTGCTCTCCAACCAAAGAAATTCAATAGAGTCAAAAGATGAGCCTAAAAATCGTATTTGATAGCTGAAGTAGACTAAGAAAATACATTTTCCTATTATACTTTATTCTCCAAAGGTTGTAAATTAATTTTTTGTAAACAGATTCGAATTTAATTGTAGAACGTCATGAGTGCAGTTCAGTTATTATACGTTAAAGGAAAGAACTGCGAGGAGTCAACCCTAGTAGAAGGGGACTGGGTTGGGCCAACCTATGGTCTACCGGTTGTTATGCCAATAGCAGCGTCGGACGGCTAAGTAGATATGAAAGAACTACTTTAGAGCGGGAAATCTTTCTCTATACAAGTTCTCGGACGAGGTTTTTAAACAAAATTTCGATAAGCGAGAGGTATAAGCACCGCGAGGTGTAAAGCGATCTCGTATTAAACGAAACTATTTTCGACTCTTAAGGGATCTTGAAGACGGAATGTAGTAGCCAACCCTAGTCAAAAAGCTGAAGTATTTTTGAATAACAAGTTCACGCAAAAACGTTGGATGTTTCGTAACACCGTTTTTCACAATATATCGACGATATATCGGTGGAATGGAATGAGTCAGAGAAATAGAACGGTTTCTATACGATTTTTTGATATTTTATGTGGCTTGTTTTAAGTATTTACATTTTTATGTTTTTGTGTTGTTTTCAACTTTCCTAATTTATTCATTATTTCTTCATCTAAGTTCAGAACATAAAATTAAAATTATGAGCATCTACTTAAAATAGTAAACTATTTAATTAATTTATTCATATATATATTTATGATAGAATATTATTAATGCTAGTAATATTTGCGACATTTTTACTAAATTCTGAAATTTTTTATTTTTTTTATAAATTTGTGATCGTTCCGCAACATAACATTGGAATTAGAACGGTGGTTACCGCGACGAACACCGCTACCGTCCCGACAAACCATGGGTTCGGATAAGTTCCAACATCTCAAATTTTCAAAAATTTTGAGTCTCTTGAAATTTAAGTATCATTTCACAATCCCGTCTTATGATCATATTAACATTCTTTGTGCTTCAGATACGCATTTCAGACCCCGGAAGGCTGGACCACTGGAGGGCATTTCCGATCTCTCATATACATGAGACCACTTGCGATATGGGGGATGCAACGAGCATTGTCCCCGTCTAAGACCATCCTTGAAGCTCCTGAAATCAATTTCATGGATAGGACACACACATCTGTAACTGTAGATCCTTCTAATAACGAACCCGGTGTAAGAAAGATGGCGAACAAGGCGCGGTGCTTTGGCAACGCTGTATTCCGCTGTACTTGCTGACATGGGCGTAAATTTCTTTCAAGAATAGTGCGTGCTTTTCTTGAATTCTATTTGAAATAAAAAGTCCGGGATTAGAAGGTGATTATGGGGATTTTTAGAAGCAACTTAGAAGCTCTTTTGCCTCTAATTCAGTAGGGATTTTATTTAAATTCACTCTTGTTAATATTAGCGTACTCCATTCCAAGACTAACCGATAAATGACGGGGGAAATAAATTCTTGGTTGTTTTTCTATGCGTATATGCACATAATCGTGATAATTGAGGTACGACTTTGGGTTTATGACTTAGGAAAGGTGGACCATGTTGAGGTACGACTTATATATACTGGCTGGGACTACTTGTATCTGCATGCTTTCTTTCGGAGAAAAGAACTACCACCGATCGCTATACATATTGTGTACACCGCAGAAATCAACTCTTCGGAGTAGATGTCATCTACATAGATTATATTATTGCTATTTTGTTGTATACCAAATTACCAATCTACTATCGACTACTTCCAACAAATATTTCATTTTATTAAATGAGTATGTTTCTTGTGTGAAGGTCTCACAAATCTTTATCTGTGAAACGGATCAATCCTACCGATATTCACAATAAAAAGTAATAATCTTAGCATAAAAAATAATATTTTCATAGATGACCCAAATAAGATATTTGTCTCACAAAATACCACCCGTGAGATCGTCTCACACAAATTTTTGTCATATTAAATTAACATTAAATAATGATAAAATAAAAAATTTCTCTATAAAATTTACTTTTCCGATTATATGTTAAAACATATACAAGTTTCCAAATACACCCTCTTCGCGCAAATCCCGGAACCCGACACCATTTCTGCTTCCTCGGAGAAGGGGGGTTTCGGTAGATTTATATGGGGTGGTGGACAAAGCCTGTTTCGTAATGGGCTATGGATACCCTTATTTTACGAGCTTTGCATTTGAATATTTTAATTTTGTAGAGATAAGACCACAGGATTGGGCTTAACTAAAAAAATTTCAGGACCAAACCTATATGACATATCAAGATGGTGCCTTTTAAAAGTCATTATCAAAAAAGACAGTTAAATATAAAAATGATGAAGAAAAAATTAATATAGAAATATTTATAATTATGTTAAACATTAAATAATTTGTATGATTTGATTGATTGATTGAATATAAAAGAAGAGATTTAAAGAGAAAAAATTATGAAGAATAAAAATGGTAGGTTTTACCAACATACCCACTAAGAGATTTAACTTTTAATATAGAGTATATATAGTATATATAAAGCACAATCATAGGATATTGTATATAGCTTAATGAAATGTTAATCTTGGATAATAAGATAGCATCCAATGATCCTAATATATTTTTACACGTGGGATACAAAAAAAAAATATGAACCCGACGATATAAATAAATGTGTAATGTTGGATATATATATATACGTGAGACAATATCCTATGGATAAATCAAAGTTCAACTCTTTATATATAGGCAGAATACTTGGGTAGAAATGGACCAAGTAAGAGAGGTCCTCATATTTTCTTGCATTATAAAAATAATATTTTATATTTTAAATGTAATTTAATTTTAAAGATTTATCTCTCATCCTTAATAATAACATTATTTGTTGCTTGCATGTGTTTTCAAATTACAATAAATTTAATCTTTTACACATTCAAAATTCATGGATTTGTTTCTCTTAAAAAAGGTGTTGTCATGACTTATGATTACAAAAAGCTTGAAAAGGAGTGCAAGGGTCCCAACACACATGGAGAAATCCGACATCTAAGATTGTCTGTTTATGATATCTGGCACGTTCAACTCTATAAGTCAAACTTTGCTCATGGTCATGGGCCTGTTTGACTTTCTCCGAGATATTATATAATAAATTAATTACTGAAAAAAATTTGTGACATCAAAAAATATTGATATGAGACAAGAACATGCTGATGTAATATCAGGAAATACCGACATGTTTGGTGTCACGGTCACACTCTATAAAAATGATTAAAAACCAAAACACATGAACTTAATTTACATTATCAAAATCCAAAATTAAATACTTATATGACTAAATGAAACACAAAATGAGCAATTTACATTACCATTTTGGCTACCTATTATCAATAATTAAGTTTATAGTAAAACAGTAGTTTATTTACAATCATGCGAGATAACTTACAAATTAACCAAATTTCCATATCATCACTGGATAATCTTAAAATCATGCATGCTTATTGATCTAAAATAGAAGCCAATTAAGCATATAACAGTCATTCTCGGGAAGAAAATAAGTTCAAAATTTTGTATATTTATATAAGAAAAAAGTATCTTTCTACCTACATTAAATTGTTTGTAATTATAAAAAAATTTAAATAATCTACTTATGTGTAAATGAAGGCATAAGTAAGTAATTATGTATTACTTTGATATGTTGTTTGGACATAGAAAAATAAAGTCAACTAATCACATTAAAATTGCATAGTTAGTATATTTAGAGTTTCTCTGCTCACATTATGTGTTTTATAAGATCGAGCGTTTGTCGTTTTACCAAAAGATATAGCTAGTGGTAATGATGCAACTAAATTTTTTTAAACCGCACAACAGCTCAATCACTACTGTTCGATCGCTCTACCAAGCAGGGACAATTATTGCACGTACCCAACAATCTCTCTTCCAATAATTGCACTCCTTGCAATCAATGAGAATCAAACCCGTGACATTGACTCTGATACCAATTGTAGGACCGAACGCTTATCGTTTTACCAAAAGCTATAGCTAGTGGTAATTGTGCAACTCAAATATTTTAAATCGCACAGCAGCTCAAGCACCACGGTTCGATCGGTCTACCAAGCATGAATAATTATTGCACCCAACATGTTTGTATAATCTTTTTTTAAAATTTTTTTATAGGTTTTAATCTTTTTTTAATTAATTTGATTTACATTATAAAACAGGGGTATAATTATGAAATTTTACTTTGTTCAAAGGCACAATATATATTAATTTTATTTTGATGTAATATAGTCATATAAAGAGGTTGTGAGTTAGCTTAATATATAGTATAAATATACAATTTTACTTATAATAAAGAATCCATGATAGGTTCCATTAAAAAAAACGAGTGCATGGTATGTAGAAATAAATTAAGGTAAATGTGGAAATTAACTGGAACATTGGATTAATTAATTAGACCATCCACTTATGGAATAATGAATCATATAAAATTTGAAATACACTGCTGCTGCGTAGAAGTTTCAAACAGAAAATGACAGTAAATATTAAAGATTATTCATTAAAATAAACGTACATGAAGTTTAAATAATATCGTTAATAAATAAGACATTATCATATGCCACTATTTGCATGGATAAAACTAAATATTTGCTGGACAGAGTTCGCTATATCTTCCGCTGTAACCCTTGCTTCCCCACCAATCTGCATGCACAAAACATCACTAAGTAATCATTTGTAAATTGAAAATACATGTATGANACGTCGGGTTTAGTTAAAATTATGTGTGTTTAAAAGTTGAGAAGAAGTACGCATATACCTTGACATTGTAAGAATAGAGAACAGTTTGCTCAATAGTTGTGATATTTGTATGAAGAATACTGAGCTGCAAATCTTCAAGTGCAGCGATCAATTTAACCAGCTGGCCAACTCTTCTCCTTGATAAAATCTTGATTAAAGCGTCAAACCCTAAAACTTTCACCTCCACATCTGCCAAGCATGATTTACTCTCACCTGTTTCCTCTTGTAATCCAGATTCATAATCAAGAAGCTTCCCTTGATGATCATTTGGAACACCCACTGGAGGAAAGATCAATGGCGGTTGAGGCGTTTGGAAACTGAGAGACATCTCTCCAGGCCTCTGGCCATCGCCATAGAGTCGCCTTCTTTTCTGTGATTCCAGGCATTGGAGGAGTTGTTCTAATTCCCTCACAAATTCAATGGCTCCACCAATTATCGAAGCTTGATCACTCTGAAAATAATAACATGATGTACAACGGGTTAAAGTATACATTGGACTTCATGTCTAAAGCAACTAACACGAAGTTTTTATTAGTACCCTTTGGACGTAAGAACTAGGCATCAGAGACCTTAAGACGCGAAGGTGCTCGTTCATTTGCTTCCTTCGGTTTCTTTCAACTGCGATATGTGTCATCCTTTGACTCTCAACTTCTTCACTTGTCTTCGAAGTTCTTGGCCTTTTTTTCTTGCTCTTAATGCCACCTTCTGCTAATGGTCTTTTTCCAAGATTTTCTCCCAGAAACCTCAGTTGAGCTGAAGCATTTATATTTTCGATATCAACCCTAGTTTGATCATGACCTATTCTTTCTTCACTCAACCCTTTGTAACTTTCTTGATTTTCTCCAAAATTTTGAGGAGCCATTAAAGAGAGATGATGATCCTCCTGCAACTTGTCGTTGAGAACAGGGAACTTGAGGAAGTAAACAGGATCCATCCCGCTCTCTTCCTCGCAGGTTTTGGCTTGATTTAAGGCCAACTTAGGGCCAAAATCAGAGAACTGCATCACATCTGCAAAACTCAACTTGTCGAATGAAGATGAACCACAGAAATTGGACGCTAGAGAAGGCTGCGGTGGCAGCGATTGTGTCGTATTTATCATGTAATCCACCATCTGATTCGTATTTTGATGAGTGGATGTTTCTCCAATTTGTTGCTTCATTAATTCTTGATCATGAGTTTGATCTTCAAGAGAATAGTCAAGTCCAGGCAGATTTCCCTGCAAAATATTTGCTTCAAAGTAAAACAAATGGCCATATAATTAATTACCTCAGAAAATACACCCTTTAACAGCGACAAAATATTCGAACAGATCAGTAAAATAGGTAGGCAAAAATCTAACACAACTTTTATTTGATGAAATACGTTAATTTTGTCAATATACATATATATATATCTACATATATATATACATATATACATATATATATATATATATATGTAGATATATACATACATATATATATTGTAAGATTATACCAAACAAGATATATATAGCATACCAGATAGCTTCCATCTTTCTCCATTATATACAACTCCACTTAATTTACCCATGTAACCCTAGTGAACTCAAATCTTGAAAAAAGATAGTCCTCGACAAATTTTTTACAGACATGGTCCACCATCCTGAGTCATGTAAAAAACAATTGATCAAGAAACAAAACGAGAAATTTAAATAAAATAATTGGTACTTTGACATATCCACGCGCATAGTGACAAAAATAATTAATTACACAAGCACATATATGAAAGAGAAGTAAAGACAAAACTGAGTGAACCACACCTTAATTAACCTCCATAGAAACACTAGGAAAAATCAGAGAAGTGAAAAATGAATAAAAGGGTTTTGTTTTTTGTGTGAAAATAGCTGATATTTTTGTGTACTACTGTCTGAAAATGTATGAAGAAGGAAGCTTATATTATCTTGAAAATGAAGTATTTGGGTTCTGACTTTATACATGTACAGTTTCCCAAGATGCATACATGTGGAGAGGCGAGGAGCCTTTGGATTAATTTCAACCTCACATAAAAAATCACCTTACCTCTTTCCATTAATGTGTATCACAGGTTACCACCACCTTCTTTTTCATGACTATTTTTAATTAATTAAACGCTCAAGATTGAACTCTACTTTTCAAAACTTTGAATCTGGAAACGGAGATATATATNTTTTTGTAATAGAATTTTTAAAGTGTAAATATTTTAAATTTAATTATATTCTGAATATATTCAATTTTACTTGTGAAAAATTTCGAGTTCCTAATAATTAATTCGTGCTTGGGCCAACCAATTTGTAAAAAACCAAAAGAATGGCTTGGCACAAGAGTGGACCGAAATAAAGTCTAGCCCCAAATTTTATAGGCTACATATAATTATTTTCTACGGGTTTCAGTATGATACTTTCATTCATATGGGCAAGCTGAAAATTCATGACTCCTAGAAAATTCCAATGGGTTTGGAGAACATTTCGAGCTAAACCAATTATGTTGTGTGGTGGCCATTGCTCTAATTGCTTATTTCATTGCTATGATATTTTTAATTCCTAGTAATTATTATATATTACTTCGTAATTTCAAATTGACGAAGTAAAAGGTACCGAAGTGAAATAAATTTCTACTGGTGGCTCAAAAATTGTGTTAGCTTTATTCATTTATGCAAAAGAAATTTATTGGATATTACATAAAATTTAATATCATGGGAGGTGACGCCATCCTCTAGCCTCTCGGTAAATTCATTCGAACATAAACTGTATCTGCGAGTACAAAAAAATATATTACCGGCCCCATGCCATTTTTCTATGTTTTCCATAATTGTTAATTGAATAAGAAAATGCCGCCAAACAGAATCTAGATTTAGAGTATCCCCATAAACATGTACAACTCAAGGCATCTCGATTATAATAAATTATATATTTCAAATCTTAAATTCATATAATTATTATACTAATAATAATACAATTAATGTTTACATATGTTTATGTCTCGTGAATCATGACGACCTAATCACACACAGCATCTACTCTAAAAAATAATCACAAAAGTTCTCAAACGGGTATTTCGTAAATAAAAGGAAATCGATATTTATATAAAAGTCCATTTCTTGGAGAGTCCACCCATGTATAATTTATGTGACAATACATAAAATATTGTTAAACTTATTAATCGAATAATAATTCCAAGATTTGTAGCATTCAACGATTTGTTTAATATATATAAGTATAGATTTCTAATTCAGAAGATCAAATAATTTCGTGAATTTTTTTATTTCTATTGAGAGGCTATCATTTATATAAGATTGTAAGAAGGAAAACAATGGCTTCTGCAAGCAAAGTACTACTTAGCTATTCTGACGTTTCCGTTCATAACACTTGTGAAGATTGCTGGGTCATCATTAATTCTAAGGTTCTTTGTAAATTATTTCCCTTTTCCACTAACTTTTGATTGATTTTTCGATTCTTGGATCCATTTTTTATGTGATGGATGGCTGAAGTTTATGATTTTAATTTACTTCTTGAGCTATTGAAGAAATTAATTATTTCTTCCATACAAAATATATTCAACAAACTTTGGCGTAAAATCGGGTTATTGTATATCCTTCCTTAGCTCTTCGGTCAGTCTTGCTTCCGCAAAAATTCTTATTGAATCGTTATCAACTATTATTGAGTTGAGTGGAACAATTTTTCTCTCGTTCAGAAACATATTTTGTAAAAATTGTTCTAAGTTAACATTGGGGTATAATAATTGTGACGTTTGAGCATTTATAATTTTATATGATTAAAATTAAGGATTTAAGTTTCCAGCGTTTGATTCTACAGTTAAGCAAGCAGTCAAAGAATTCGTCTCACAATCTTCCACCGTTGACCTTCTTCGATCAACCAATTTATTGGGATTTATAAATGATTTGTTTGAAAATTCTTTCGTAATTACTGTGGATACAGGTTTACAACGTAACGAACTTCCTGAGCGAGCATCCTGGTGGCGATGAAGTCTTATTGGAATCAGCAGGTATATATGCAACGATATATTGGAAATCATATAATTAATTTCAACTACATATTTATTTTTTCTTAATTAATATCTCAACTTTTTGGATATGAAATATAACATGAAGATCATATAATTTTTCAGGTAAGGATGCGAGTGAAGAATTCGAGGATGTAGGCCACGGCAGCGCGGCTAGGTTGATGTTAGACGAATTCTACGTTGGAGAGTTCGATCCATCAAACCATGAAACAAAGTCGAAAGCGATAAGTGCTGCATCCTCAGGCTCTGTTACAGCTACCAAGAACAAGCCACTGGAATCGACTAATAATCGTCTTCTGTATTTTGTTGTGGCTTTTGCAATCATAATTCTGGGTATGGGGGTCAATGTCTTCCGCCCATCAAGCTAGAGTTGTCGATAAGCTCGAAAAAACTGGACTCGGTCATTAATAATTAATTATACATGCATGTAATAAGATTCTTAATTTTGTATACCTAATTATCTAATTAATTATATATTTGTTGTTTATCTAATAATTAATAAATTAGTTGAAGCTATGCAGAAATGTTATATATTTGGAGCTGAGGAACTCTTTGCTAGGAGGATGGTATTTCTCAGTTTTCATTTATGCAGTTGTTTTTCTGGAAAAGAAAAAATGTGGTGCGTAGGCCATTTTCTTCTGGCAGGTTTTAAGTTACCATTGATATCATAGAGGATCAATCAAAATTAATACATTTAATACATCCTACATAATTCATACATAGGGATGTATAGATTCCAAAAGTTGGTGCGTGTATTAATGAAAGATAAATTAGTAAACAATTTTACGAAAATAGTACAAATTAAATAGAGTTAATTAAAAGTCTCTAAAATAATATTTTTTCTATATTAAATTAATAATTTCAATAAATTAATAAGATGGTAATTTTGATTCTTATATCAACTTATGATCATGTCATTATCATAAATTAATAATTATCTAAAATTATATAGATAACAAGTACAATTTAACAGAATATGGTTTTATTATTGTTTATTTTTCTTATAATTTTAAATTTATTTAGATTTCATCTCCAACATTTTGCATTGCATCGATCCGAAAGATTTGGTGTTGTGTTATCGAATTACAACAAGAAATTATGAAGATTAGTTGTAGCTATAGAGCTTTCTTTCCTATAATTGATTCCAAATGTATTTATATGTTAAATCACCAATGCTATTTAGTTAATCAATGATTAAAAACAATAAATATCATTACTTGTATAAATATATGTGTACAATGAACTTCATTTTTAATTTTAATTCAAGGAATATCATGCATGCATTAGTGAAACACCGTGAATTTTGTTTTTTAACCTTGGTTGATGAAGATTATTTTACAAATTTCCCCAAGAACACAACGATGTTCATGTAGCCTTGCGCACGTACAGAAAGTCAAGTGTTCTTTATTAATCACGCGTCTGAGCTGTGAGCCACTGATAGAAGCTAAAGGAAATAAATGCCTCGCAGTTCAAATGACATCATTTGGTTCAAGTATTTATGAGGCGGAATACGATTATTTGTGATCATTTAATTTCACTGAAAATGATCAGCTTTTGAAAAATAAATAACGAGAATAAAACTGTGGATAACGATGAGTAGTTAATGCAGGCGACTAATTAATTACGGAAATCAAGAATGGAAGAATTAATAATGCTAAAAGTAATTATAATTGTGCCGATATTCGCGAGTCTGAAAACAGGCGACGGTTGGAAAATATTAAATCTATTGCCCGATCACATAGCAGCATACATTTACTGCATTAAAGTCGGGCAAATGGAGTTGCAGAGGACCTACCATGTGGTTTGATGCATGTATTTTCAGTATAAATACTCCCTTAAATGAATGATCGTGTATTTGTGTGGAGATCAGGTTTCGTTTGGTAACAAATGATGAGTGGGTTTTCTCGTGCATTTGTGGGTTTCTGTTTGCTGGTTTTGGTTTCTGATAGTGTTGTTTTTGGTGATGTCGACGGAGGTTATGATGATGAAAAGTTGTTGCCTATGCCTTTCTTGCCAAAGCCTTTTCTGCCCAGGCCTTTCTTAAGGCCACCATTGTTGCGCAAACCTATTCCTATAGGGGTTGGGGGTGGTCTAGGTGGTGGTGGAGGGTTCGGTGGCGGTGGTGGTCTGGGTGGGGGCAGTGGCCTGGGTGGTGGAATTGGTAATGGAGGGGGACTGGGTGGAGGTGCTGGTCTAGGAGGAGGAGCTGGTGGTGGACTAGGACATGGCGGTGGCCTAGGTGGTGGAATTGGTCATGGAGGGGGACTGGGTGGAGGTGCTGGTCTAGGAGGAGGAGCTGGTGGTGGCCTAGGTGGTGGAATTGGTCATGGAGGGGGACTGGGAGGAGGTGTTGGTCTAGGAGGAGGAGCTGGTGGTGGACTAGGACACGGTGGTGGACTAGGTGGTGGAATTGGTCACGGAGGGGGACTGGGTGGAGGTGCTGGTCTAGGAGGAGGAGCTGGTGGTGGACTAGGACACGGTGGTGGCCTAGGTGGTGGAATTGGTCACGGAGGGGGGCTAGGTGGTGGTGCTGGTCTAGGAGGTGGAGCTGGTGGTGGTCTAGGACATGGCGGCGGTATAGGTGGTGGAATTGGTCATGGCGGGGGGCTAGGTGGTGGTGCTGGTCTAGGAGGTGGATCTGGTGGTGGGATTGGCCATGGTGGCGGATTAGGTGGAGGTGCCGGTGGTGGACTAGGTGGTGGTGGAGGTTTAGGTGGTGGGATTGGTCACGGCGGTGGACTTGGTGGTGGCGCAGGAGGTGGATTAGGTGGAGGTCTCGGTGGCGGTACTGGTGGTGGTGGAGGTGTCGGTGGCGGTGCTGGTGGTGGACTAGGAGGTGGATCCGGTGGCGGTTTGGGTGGAGGGGGTGGACTTGGTGGTGGCGGTGGATTCGGAGGTGGTGCCGGTGGGGGTGGAGGTCTAGGAGGTGGGGGGGGTTTCGGTGGTGGAGGTGGCGGAGGTTTTGGCTTTGGTGGTGGCGGAGGAGTAGGAGGTGGAGGCGGCTTTGGTGGTGGTGGAGGTTTTGGTGGTGGCCATTAAATATTAATTCCGCTGTAACTTGTAATTTAAACATGCAACATTATATATAAGGTTGATTATCATTGAGCATTTGTGTTCGTAATTGAACCTTATTTATTTATTTATTTTAATGCTATCTTATTAGAATTAATTGATCAATTAATATAAAATTTGATATCTCGAAAATTGACAAATCTGGACAGATCCAAATTCATTTTAAAATTGGCTCAGGCTTCATTGTCGATCAAGGGTCTACTATGGAACCCAACAATATAGTAACGTGAGCCTAGAAGTTCGAGCTCATTAATGGGACGGAGTTAGGAAATATGGAGACTATCTGTGTCGATAAATGAGAAACTCCGATAAATATGGGATCGATCAAATCTTTTCGAGATGAGACAAGAGTCGTAGTTAGGAGTTATAGTCGTCGTGGTCACTTAGTCTTACTGAATTTCATTGTATGATGGCTCTTTTCTTAGATAAAGTTTTATCTTAACAAGAATTTAACTCTTCTTGCCTCTATAAATATCAGATATTAGCTTACGATTTTATTCACTGAAATTATCTTGCTCACTTATTAATATTATATCTCACTCTTAATTTTGTTCTCCAAACTAGCTCAAGTACAAGGGCGGTCAAGCCGAAAAACTCTCTGACACCCCTAATCATATTTATGTATGTACCGACCTCATAGCGTCGACCTGATTCACTCAACTGCGAAGATTTGAAGACCCATTCTCTAAAACAAACCCAAAATAAAATATCGGTATCATCAAAATTGAATGTAACTTGAATATATTTGAGCATGATCACAACATGAGTAGGCAAACTCAACTAGGTTAGAAAAGGGTATAGCTCCTATTTCGTATAAAGTATTGAAAACGATCAAAATGATACGCTTTGATTAGCCTTGAGAATCCAAGATATATAGTGCATATTAAAGTTTACAACTATTATTACAATATATATTTCATCCAAATCGTAAGAAATGAAAAAAAATATTAAACCATTTTCCCATGGGCCTAAACTCAATGCCTTCAACCGTAACTCCAAAATTTCCATGGGATTTATTAATCTCAATCAACCACATCTCTCCATCTCCATCTCCATCTCCATCTCCATCTCTAATCTTTGCCATCTTCCCGTTTTCTCGAGATATGTTTTGCTCGTTCCCCATTCGATTGACGGATCTTACTATGGTGTTTGATGATTTCCATTTTCTCAAGCCAAAACACTAAATATGCAGCATAAGTGACGTTTTTCGACGCTTTTATTCTTCCTCGGATGTGGATCTAACCTATAGATCGTAGCTTTGCGAATCAAAAGTTTACGTTTACATCTCACCGGCTATATGAGATGTTTAATTAGTATGTGATCCATATTTTATTGAGTATTTTGTTTATTTTTTCTATCAAATATATACGAAGAGTCAATAAACTCAAATATTTGCTTCGAAAACACCTTCGGGATAGCATAGTAGATAAACAACAACTCTTTACTTGTCTCTATTAACAAATATAAAATACAAAATTTCATGTATAAGCATGCAGAGAATATAATGTGAAATAAATTAAACAATAAATAAACTAAATCTATCAAGAAACAATGATATACATATATAAATTAAAAATTATATGATCACACTCGTAATTTGAATATCAGTACTTCTCCATTTTACCAAACATATTGATAGACTTGTCTCCTTCGTCTTTGTTCAATACACTTTTCGATTATATTATCTTGTTTTATTGGACGTACGATCATATTGTATTTATTATATATCCATTATGCACGGAATGGATTTGCAAAAATGTTTCGTGGATTTGGTTCTGATCATTAATTGCTATGTTTTTGTTTTATTAATTTGATTTGGTGTGATCTTATTTATTGTAGTCAGTCAAATATGTATTCGCAATTAAGGGATTGTGACACTACCGAGCCAAGAAAATTGATATGCTCCAGCTACATTTCTATTAGTTAAAATTTAAATATTTATATTCATGATTGATTCATCAATTTTTATGTGTTGTATATTCACGAATATTTCACTCCCCCTTAAATCCTTTTTTAAAAAACTCTAGTTTGGAAATTATGAATTAATTAATTAATTTTTTTTTTTTTTTCATAAAATGGTCTTAAGCTAAATGCATGGCTTTCGATCTCGGAAAACAGCAAGTCCAATAGGCAAAATTACAATTTTTGTCTTGTATATTTGTTTTTTTTTCGATTTTGATCATCTATGTTATCAAATTTCAGTTTTAGTCTTGTATTTTCTTATTTTGACAATCTTAATTTTTTTTGAATGTTACTATGTTAGATATGACATTACACACGTTATTGTTATTCACATCAGTGTCACGTTGGGAAAATACTAAAATTGCGACAAAACACAAAAATATATGACAAAAAAAAAATTAAATAATGTAATAATCAAACTCGCAAATAGACAAAAATATATGATAAAAATTCAATTTTCACTAAAATCAACATTTCTTACTTTATATGAATGTTTTAAAATCATTAATTAGATGTAGCATAAGTGGCATATTTAAGTTCACAATATAGAACAGTCTAAAAACTATATCAAATTACATCATATGTAACTGTACGGATTGTTCCAAATAAATAAATTTACATACAATATATTAGTTTTAAAGAAGCCAAGATTTTCGACAACAAATACTCTTTTTTTATTTAAATTTACATACTATATCAAATTACATCATCTGTATGTTTGTTTGTCTATTTTTAATTTCAGTGTTAGTTACATGTCTTTCAATTTTGATAATTTTAGTTTTTTTAGTTGATGTGATGTTGAGATCGTGAACATATTGTCCTAAATATTCTTTGTTAGGCGTCACAACCTAGATACATCATAAAAGGACCAAAATTGTAAAAAAAAACCCAAAAAAATAATAGGCAAAAATTAAGAATTTAACAACATACAAAACATACAAATGACAAATAAACAAGACCAAAATGATAAATTTCAATTTTTTAAAATACTTTCAGTTTTATGATTTCATTTTTTAAAAGGAAAATTATAATTTCCCTTTACAATTTTACTTTCTTATGATGTCAATATTGAATCTCAGTCATTTATATTTTAATTTTCTGTAATTTTTTGTTATTTTTAATCGATAATGTTGAATATTTGAGCGACTCAGTCAATCTCAAATCAACACTGTATCACGAAAAAAATTTACAAAAAATAAAAATAACACACATAGATCAAAATCTCACAATGCCAAAATTATATAACCAAAGTAGCAATTTTTGCGTTTAAAATTTTTTATTTCATATTAATTCTCCAACTCAACCCTTTAATATTATATTACTAGTAAAAGATGCACACATATTACATGTATTCGTATTATTTTTAATTTGATCAAATAATAATAAACAATTAACACGAAATTATTTTCAATTTAAAAGAGTTTTTCGATTTAAAAGAAAATTTTGTTTAAATTTGTTTCAATGTAAAATATGGAATGACTTGAGTAGGTTTTTAATAAGATAAAAATATAATTATGAAATTAAATATTTTAATGTCTTACCTAATAATTTTTTTAAAAATCTCACACATAATAATATAATAATATGAATTTGTACAAAACTATATGTGTGCGCTAATTAATATTTTTAAAAAAAAACAGGAGAGTGGTGGATAAAAGAAAGTTACAGGAGATGGGGTTAACGGCTCAGTAACGACTCGCCGTCAAAGCGAGTAGTGATCCGCTGTGCACCGACGCCACATGATATTTTAAAAATCCCCCAAACTCCTTTTCCTGACTCTCAAAGGTTGACGTGACTGACGTCACCTCCTCCCCCGTCAATGGCGCACGTTAGTCTCACATTACGATAATATACTATTGTGGAAAAAGCGGAACCCCACCTTACCCTACACGCCACCCATGAAAAGAAAAATTTCAGCAGAGTACTCTGATAGCTGAGATCTGAAGTGAACGATAGATACAGTAGCATATAATATTTACTAATTTTTCCTGTGTCGAGGGTTTATTTCGGAGCTGAAATATGCCAAGGAATTGTTTGCTTGGAACGAAATTTGGGAGAAATTTGTTGTCGGCAGATTTCGATTCTGGAGGGTGTGGGTGCAGATTTTTCTCGGGAGTGAACTGAAATCTCGCCCTTCTTACTTCTTGATTATGTTTTTTGTAGATCTGGGCGGTTCTTACTTGGTGCTGATGATGCACTTCGTGAAATCGCGGCCCTTTCCCGGTGTGTTTTATGTGACTCCTTCGGATTTTCTTACTTTCATTTTTCAAGAAATTTTCTGTTTAATTTGTTTTGCAACCTTTACAAGCCAATGTAGGAAGAGTCGAGCTGATTGTATGAAGATTTGATAAATAGTCAATATCGATGTCTGCTGATTGCTTGAATTGTAACTGTTTGCTTTAGTTTCTAGGAGCTGACTTAAGAATTATTATTCTGTTCCTTATTTATAGAACCTCTTTTTATGTTAGTTAAGTAACGTTCCCACTTTAGTTTTGCAATAAGGGCATTTTTTGTTGTATTGTACTCCATGAGAGAAAATAGAATACGAAAATTGGAGTTCTACACAAGATTTTTAGTTTCACTCACTTAAATCGGTGCAATTTTTGCATTTTGATTGAATTGATGAGATGTGTTTGGGCAAAGGTCCAAGAAATAGCAGTTTTTACTCTGTTTTTCTTACTTTTGTTGGAGAGGATCATAAAAGGATTTCCACTGGTAGATTGTTATTTCAAAATGGTTCGTGACTAGAATGCACGATGATTTGGTTTGTGCCTAAAGAAGGGCGACCAGGTTTAAATTTTTCATAACAATTTATTTGACAAAATGTCATGTTTGCAAATCCAAATGCAAACATCTCCTCATTATTGTAGGTATAATTTTTGGAGAATAGCAGGCCCCTCTTGGAATTAAGGTTCCTCACACACACACACACACACACACACACACACACACACACACAATATTGAGTGTTGCTGGATGAATTTGGGATGATAAATAAGTTGGGTCGGTGCTAATTTTATACTGTGAGTGGCTTTAGTTAATTGTTAGCTGCTGTTAGATTTTTCCGCCATTTTAGCAGTTGTTCGGCAACCATGTTTCAACGTATTCTGTATGTACTCTGTGTTGCAGGGTTGCTACAAGAGGGCTGTTGGTCTGTCCTTAAATCATTTATTCTCTTTTGTTGTTTAATATCCATAACTGATGCAAATTTAGGATATGATACATTAGAAAGAGAATATTTGTATTCAGCCAGAGTTCTTGTGGAAGCACGAGCTACGCCTGAGCTTCCACTACCTGCCAATCTACCTCTATCCAGGGAACCCCATAAAAAACATCCAAGTCCTTATGTTGCACCTGCTCAATCACCTGGCTATGGTCATTTTGTGATCTCTGCTCCCCATTTTAGTTCTTTGCTGTCCAAACCATCAATGGAAAAGAGTGGATCAGTGCCTGCCAGCACTAGCCTTCCTGCGCCTCACCTGTCAGAGATTGCACCAACTGAAGCTGAACCTTATACTATACCCACCGGTTTATCTCAGCCTCCACTTTCTCCGAGCATAGCTAGTAAGATCGGCCTTCTTTTTTCCATTTTCTTGTGGAACGATTTATATTGAATTTATTTATTGCCAGTCAACGACAGCTATTTTTTATTGCTTGGGAGACCAAGAAGGATTGTCCTGAATACCTAGCAATACTCTGTAATCAACAGCACTCATCCTCACTTTTGAATTCAATATTTCATTGTGGGCCTTTTTTCCCTTTTGGCAGATTGTTGTGGACCAGACACAGTACTAAAACGGGAGAGCCGGGGATGCCACTGTGTTTACCCATTAAAGCTTGATATTCTATTATTGAATGTCTCTTCCAACCCCAATTGGAATCTTTTTCTAAATCAGTTTGCTTCGCAACTTGGTTTGTTGGTTTCACAGATTGACCTTATTAACTTTTATATGGTCAGCGCATCTGGACTTAATATATCGATGGATATCACTCCACAAACTGGCATCAGTTTTTCTGCCAGTGAAGTTACTAAAATAAACTCTTCACTGTTGATGCACAGGGTCCATTTAGATCCTGCTTTAGTCGGCGATTATCAGCTTCTCAACATAACCTGGTTCAAACCCATGGCATCTTTTCAAGGTAAACTTCATGTTTGTTGTTATTGTGCTAATATCAACCCTTGCTTGCTTGTTCACGGTAAGTTTTAAATTTTTGACAGTTTATGGTTTTCCACTGATTGTGGATTGGTGCATGCAAATGACATAAGGGAAAAAAAAGCGATTGACTGTCCAAATTGAAAATATTGATATTTTCTTTGCATCTATTGTCATAAGGGGCAATATAACGCCGAATGGTGGTAAACTTCTATTCTTAGTGGTATTCAAACTTTGCTGATGGCTTGACCAGGAATAAAGCATTTGGTAGACTGTTTATGACATTTGGTAGACCAAGAGTTTGCTGATGGAAGTAACCATTTTGTTTTCAATACAGCTCCACTATCTGCTGTATCTCCAGTCCTAACACCACCTAAGCTTCCTTCAGCTCCTGGAGCAGTCAATACAAACAGAGAAAAACCTCCAAGTTTAGTTATTGTCATTGGAATTGGAGCTCTAATCCTGATTATAGCTGTCATTTCTATGGTTATAGTTTGTTTGTGTGTATCTCAGAAAGAGAAAAACGTGGAACCTTCTAAAGAAACAGGTTTGTGAAGTGTTTATTTTTCTGTATTACAGCATTGAAATTCGTACCTGGTTGATCCGTTTTAGATTAGTTTTCCATCATATTTGTTATGTTTCCTTCTTGAAGGTAGGATTTTTATGTCATTAGTCTTCGACCCAAATACCCGATATTTCTTTGGTTTAATTATTTTGAAAGCCAGAAAAATTTCTCCTTTTTCTTCCTTTTCTCCTCTGGTCTTGCTCCTATTCTTTTATTCAGTTATAAAATATACATTTCCAGAGCACTATGAAGGCCTTTGCTTTTTTGTTTTCATCACTAAACCTACCCTTAACTTATCTAAAGGACTCGTAGTCATCCTTGCCTACTGCCTTTTAATACTGGACTTCAATTATCTTTTTGGGGATCTCACCTGCTATTTTCATGGTGTGATAGTAAAACGAAGGACTCTAGAAACAATTCCGGCTGGGGGATCTCTTCGCCATCCAACAAGTGCTCGGATTCTCGCATATGAAGAACTAAAAGAGGCCACAAATAACTTTGCTTCTGCTAGTATCCTTGGGGAGGGTGGCTTTGGGAAGGTTTTCAAGGGTGCCTTAAGTGATGGCACACCTGTAGCCATAAAGAAGCTCAGTAGTGGTGGACAACAAGGGGATAAAGAGTTCTTAGTTGAGGTTGATATCCTTAGTAGACTGCATCACCGTAACTTGGTGAAACTTGTTGGCTACTACAGTAATCGTGACTCCTCTCAAAACCTACTTTGTTACGAGCTAGTTCCAAATGGAAGTCTTGAGGGATGGCTTCATGGTAATTTTTCATGATGATAGACATTATTCAAAATTTCAAGATGATGCATTTCAGCTGAAGCTTTATGTTACAGGACCCTTGGGATTAAACTGCCCACTTGATTGGGACACTAGAATGAAAATTGCTCTTGATGCTGCTAGGGGGCTTGCTTACTTGCATGAGGACTCTCAACCTTGCGTAATTCATAGAGATTTTAAGGCGTCAAATATATTACTTGAGAACAACTTCCATGCTAAAGTTTCTGATTTTGGTCTCGCAAAACAGGCTCCCGAGGGTCGGGCTAACTACCTTTCCACCCGTGTAATGGGAACTTTTGGGTTGGTCTTTTTCTTAACCATGTCTCCCCACTTTTTTTTTGTCTTCTCCAAAGTCGAGGTTTATTTTATTTAATTCAACACTTCGACGATTCCAAATCTTTTACAGTTATGTCGCACCTGAGTATGCCATGACTGGTCACCTTTTGGTAAAGAGTGATGTTTACAGTTACGGAGTGGTTCTTCTTGAACTGTTGACTGGAAGAAAACCTGTAGATATGTCACAACCCACAGGCCAAGAGAACCTTGTGACATTGGTTAGTCGTTTTATAAGATCCATCTGCATTATTTATTATTTCGTCATGCGAAGTCAGTTCTTTCTCTATGTGGGTTATGTTCTTCAAGTTAAATTGCCGATTGACTGAAAGTGCATTGATTTGGTTTTTTTGAAAAAGCTTGATCAACTCCAATAAAACAATTCATGCTATATTGTTTACAGGCAAGGCCAATACTGAGAGATAAGGATCGACTGGAAGAACTTGCTGATCCAAAACTGGATAGTAAGTACCCAAAGGAGGATTTTATTCGGGTTTGCACCATTGCAGCTGCTTGTGTAGCCCCTGAGGCCAACCAACGTCCAACTATGGGAGAAGTGGTACAATCCCTCAAAATGGTGCAACATATTACCGAATATCAGGATTCCGCCACAGTAAATACCAATAACGTACCTAATCTTAGGCAGTCATCTACGACCTTCGAATCTGATGGTGCATCGTCAATGTTTTCATCTGGTCATTACTCAGGTTTAAGTGTCTTGGATAACGAAAATATATCTAGAACTGCTGTGTTTTCTGAAGATCTTCAGGAGGGTCGATGAGTATTTTTTATTGGATGGTGTGTCGAGGCTTGAGGCATTCTAACGATTTAGTGAAACTATCCGAGTGATGATTGTATTGAGATGGATTGCACGCATCCTTCCTTCACGATTCAAGAAAGGATGCCAGTAGTTTCGGTAAGTTTTGGTATTGGTTTCATTCTTCCTTTTGTAGTGAATCGTTCGGTTTGTCCCCGAGTTTTAGGTCTTCGTGTTGAGATGTTACTTTGTAAATATGTTTGGTTGGCAAACATTTTAATTTTGGGATCCCTTATTTTATACAGTCGATTATACTATTATGTTTTGTTTGTTTTTTATTTATAAGAAAATGGGTTTCTCATATTTATGGAATTAAATAATATTTGGAATACGAAATTAAAATTAACAATTCATTTTATATTTCTATATTAATAATGCTTGATTAATTCTTTGGATCGTTCGGCTGTTTGTCAGGAACACGTCTTTCTGGTGATTCAAGGCAGCAGGGACTTGTATTTCGAATATAATGTAGTTAAATTCACTTCAAAGGCAAATTAATATTAACAATTTTATCTTGTCTAAAATATGTAAAAGAATGTCGTTTAATAATTTTGTAAAACGTTTGATGATAACTCTAAACCATTAATATTAAAATTTTAAATATATATTAAAATAATAACAGACAAAGCAAAAGCATCGTCAAAACAATAAAAGAGAGCAAAAAGAACTATTCCCGATTCTCTCTTTATACATAACTCTCCACTCCATTTCACTTCCTTTTTCCTCTCTCAAACTTTAACTTGCATTTGCCAACCAGGCATGGCGGTGGCTGTGTTTAAAGTGGTGGCGCTGTTGGTGTTAGCGTTCAGCGCCGCCGAACACTCCGCGGCAGCTACATGGTGTGTAGCGAGGAGTGACGCCAGTGACCAGGCTTTGCAAACAGCACTTGATTATGCATGTGGAGGTGGTGCTGATTGTGCTCCACTCCAATCTTCTGGGCTTTGTTATCTACCGAACACGGTGCAAGCTCATGCCTCGTATGCCTTCAACAGTTATTATCAGCGAAAAGGGAGCGCCCCTGGTTCTTGTTCTTTTGCTGGCACTGCCTCCATAGCTCAAACCGACCCAAGTTCGTCTCTTTTGCCATACAGATTATTTTGGTTTTGGGCAATTCTGAAATTTATTTAGTTTTTATAAGGTGGAGCGACCTGTTTCCATGCACAACGAGTATGTAGAGAAAAATTTCTGTTTTTTATTTAAAAAAAAAATAGGATTGCGATTGGGTTTTATCCAACGTATTCTTTTGTTCTAATTCTTGGTTTTTTGTGGTTAGGTTATGGATCTTGTGTTTATCCATCATCTCCAAGGTGTGTATTTTCCCTTGTTTTGTTTCCTTTTTGGTTTCTGAACCTCTTGTTGCTTTATAGAAAGTTGCTCGTTTGCTTTCTTTTTCTTTTTGTTTTTTTTTTGTTTTTTTTTTTTTTTTTTTTTTTTTTTGTATTGCCTACGGTGCCCAGTTAATTGTGGAGATTTTTGAAGCCTCATAATTTCCTGTTGGTCAAAATATGTAGAATTTGGAAGAATGTATCTTCTGGGGCGAACAAACGAGACACGTGGATAGAAAATTTAATGGAAAAAGTCGAAGCAAGACGTCACTATTTTTTCTTAAAACCTTATTGCCGCGACCTTGGCGTTCTAGGAATAATTTCCAGTACCCATTTCTCTCTATCTATTGGTGGGGAGGTATATGAAGGAACGAATTATTGGATTGAGGAATAGCTGGGGAGAGCCCGGGCCCCCTTGCGAGCCTTCGGCGATTGAGAATACCCTTAATAACTCTGAAGGAAGGAACTAATAACACCCTAAAGGGGATCTTATGGCTTAATCTCAGATTGCGCGGAATATGATACAATAACTTCAACTTCTTAAATAGAAGCACTACGAATTTTAAAGTCCCACGAAACTCAGAGTATGTGATGTAGAATTTCTCAAGTTTAACTCATAATTTGAAATTCAGTCGAGGATTCTCTAAACAAATTTATATTCAAGATTTTATCTCGAGGTGATGACAGCTTTGAGCACTAGGACTGCTTGAAAGGAAGCTTTAGAGCTCGCGCAATCAGGCTCCTCGACTTTTGCCTCACACTGAGTAGTTTGAATGTTTTTCCGATGGAAAAACCGTTCAGTTCCATTATTTTAGGCTAACTTGTTTTTCCATTTTAGCATCCGGTACTCATGCAAATACATTTATATAATGTATTTTCCTGCCTCCGACTTTTTTTCCGAGGCCACGCAATTGTTGTCTTGTTAAGTAGGATTTAACTTCGGCATCTTCCACTGGTTAATTAGTACTTGCTCTCATGATTCCATGTTGTTCTGTCGTAGAAATTTTTACAACTATGTTGGACATGGCTTTTGTTGATCATATTGCATAAATAATGTTCTTACGTTAGGATAACTGGTCAATAGTGTTGCTCTTCAAGGCTACTTATATTTCATGAAGAGAACTAGTGATGCAGAAACTCCTATTTGTATGAGTATAATTTCTGAAAAATTTACCTTATCGTGGTTTAGTTAATCTTTTTCGCATATTTTCAGCACTGCGGGAGGGATTATTGCACCAGGAGGCACAGCCATACCAGGCTCAACTCCTAATACGTTTCAACCACGGTCACCACCCGGAACAACACAACCTCTATACGGAAGTGGAGGGGGATTCACACCGGGCATAGGAACAGTACCCCCCGATTCCCCCAAAGCTAATAGTTCGCCTAACTCTTTGTTTAGGACACTCTTGTCTCCAGTGACTTTCTTGTTAAGTATTGCACTTGTCCTTCAAAACTACTCGTAGGCTGTAGATGCATAATTTTTAAACTTGTTTAGCACGGTTTTTGGTAGCTAGATGAAGCCTTCTTTTTTTGTCGGTTTTTTTAGGCCCGTCTGATTCTTGATTTAGTAGTTCTTTTCCCATTAATGGGAAGCTAGATGAAGGCTGACAATATAGAAACTGGATCTCGAGGAATCATGGACCTGTACAAATTATTTGGATGGAAGAGGAAAAATGTAGGAATTTTTTTATATTCATGAATGTCCGAGGCAACAAAACTACTGCAAGTGCTGATTGTTTCTGTGTGCCTTGTAAAGCTACATAATTTCCACGTTTGTTTAAGGACCACCCCACTTGTTGCACGGAGGCGTAAAACAAAGGTGATTACAAAAAACCTCCACTCCATATAATTGAAAAAAAAAATTTTGAGCTAGAAGAGAAGAAAATGTGAAATCAAATAAGCCAAATTATGCCTGTTAATTTCTTGTGCGATTACAGAAAGCGTTGAATTAAGAAATGCGATTCTATGTGCGAAGAAAAGTGATTTTCAATTTGTTATTGTTTTAACCATTCCTTCCCACATCCTTTGGGGCTTTTAAAATAAAAAATGATATAAATTACAAAAAATGAAATAAAATACCAACAAAGAAAATTAATCGATTTATTTTCTGTGTGTGAATCAAAGCTTATCGATATTTTGCAAAGTCCCCCGGCTTCTTATTTAACATTTTCAAGGGGTCGGGACTGGAAAACCCGGCTCCTCGTTACTAAATTTTTTAATATTTAATTAAAAAAAGAAGAAAACCATTATTTCGCCATTTAAGGGGGAAAAAGAAATCTAGTGGTGTTACCAAAAAAAATCGATTTGGTATGTTTTCTGGGCTCAATAAAGCTAAAGGCTTCTTCTGCTTATTGTAGGAGAGGAGGGACGGGGGGGAGTAGAAGGTTGAAGTGATGAATGTTTTTAGATTAGCTGGAGACATGACCCATTTGGCCAGTGTCCTTGTTTTGGGCATTTTCCTTGTACCTTGAAGCTGTTGCTATTCTTCCTCAGCTAGTCATGCTACAGAGAACAAGAAACTTCGACAACTTGACTGGACAATATGTTGTTCTATTGGGGTAACTTAAAGCTCTACATTGCCACTTATGACAACTATAGATCGACGTTCATCTGTAGTTTTGTATGGATTGGGTTTTTGATGATGGTAAATTGATTCTTGGTTTGAGTCACCTAATCAAGTTAGACTCAACTGGCTGGTTGGTGATGGTGAGGGGAGTCTCTAACCTCTACCTAGATACTTGCAACAATTGTACAATTTTTGAGAAAAATCCAAGTTTCACCCCTCTTGGAAGTTGAATCTTTTGATTCCTCCCCTTTAGAAATGATTCTCTCCCGTCCAAATTTATTCCCTGATTAATGATTTATCAGAAGTCGTTGATTTCTATAATCAAAGCGAGCAATTTATGTCTTGTTGTTTATATTGCAGAGCCTACCGAGGATTGTACATTTTGAACTGGATTTATCGCTACTTCACCGAACCACACTATACTCACTGGATAAGTATGCCTCTCTCACTCTCTTACACAGTACACAACTGAGCTTGCACACACACAAAAATTTACATAGAGTTTCTGCACAATAATGATTTGATTTTGTTATGAAGTAAATAGTTGTGCATAAACATTGATGCCAAGTTTGGTTGTTTCCTGCTCCAACAGCTTGAATCTCAGGACTTGTTCAGACACTACTATATGCTGTTTCTTCTACTATTATTTCCAAAGGTATTCTTTTTTTTTGAAAAAAAATAAATAAAAACTCCATGCTGTTGTAGGCTTGTGGCATATATTTATCTCACAGGTGTGATTGTTTTTCATATTTTAACGTTTCAGCTGGAAAAACAACGTAAAGCTCCAACTACCTGCTTGAGCTAGAGGGTCACATGGTATTCCTTCCAAGTACTGGTAACTTTGATTTATTATCGCTCGTCTCTTGATTCTGACGAGAAACAGAGCATTTTTACGCCTGTTAGGAGATAAGTTCCCCTCATATCTTATCATATGTGGCCTCTAATGTTCACTTTTGTTCTGATTATAATTTTACTGCTGTAAAGAGATTTTAGCTCAAATAGTCAAATCTTTAGAATAGGGAAGGGTTGTGAACATATTAACAAAATTTACTGAAATTTTATTGTTCATTAGATATAATGCAAGTATTATTTCATGGTGATATTTGAATTAAAAAGACCACCTCATCTGAAGTAATTTGTTGGGATGGAGTTCAATTCATTTGTGGAAATTCAATCTTGTTTGCAATTGCATAAGATTTGAAGTCTTTTAACTACCATTTTTAATTGATGTTTATTCATAAAAAAATAGTGAATTTTATAAGTTATTACATCGATTTCGTCTTATACAATAGTGAATTTTATAAGTTATTTTTTCATTTAAAAAAAAACCATTCGATCAAAACAAGCAGAGCCTTATATTCATACGGATCATACGAAAAATTAAAGGGAATTTAAGTTTTGAAGAGTCGAACGAAAACAACTTAGTACTAATTAATTTTGTTTAATTGGTTCTTCTCTTTTCCCACCTCCATGCTGATGAGTCATTACATCGATTTCGTCTTCGTCGTGCATGTCAAGCTGTAAATTCTCATTACATTAAAATTAAGGTTCATCAAAAAATTGAAAAAAATTGAATTTACCTCAGCTGGGGTTTGGTTAGCAACGAGTCTCTTGCCATTGTACAGGAACCTCACATCTTTATGCTCCAAACTATTTTCTTTACAATAAGTAATCAATAGTTTTTGTAATTTGCTGTCCGCATTAAATTTGTAATACACTTCAGTTCCATCCTAAACGTTTCCAAAACTAAATCAATCTTTTTTTAAAAAAATAAATAATCATACGTACATGATTGGAACTAAATATGAACTAAAAAATAAAGACTTTCTACAGATGGATTATACGCGATATGTTTTCAAACATGTGGATGCATAAAAGATTGATAACAGTGAGCAAAGAACAAACAAAGGCCAAAGATACAATGTGAACACGCGAAATGTATGTATGTAAGTATGTATGTGCGTGATTGTGTGTGTATACATGAAACAGAGAAAATATGAATGCACCTGAGCCTTGAAACAAAGCTTAACCCGACGGTCGTGTGGCGTTTCCAGAGGCAGCTTCCCATTCTCATTTGCATCCATTTCTTGTCTGAAGGATTTGTGATGTGTGTGAAAAATGAGAGAAGAAAATATAGACGGATTGAGATTTGTTCATTTATTTGATTTGGTGTGTTTGGATTGCACCATTAAACGGACTGAGAAATTTTGACGTAAAAGTGGATTTTTTGCCTTTTAAAGAAGAAATGCCAGGATTTTGACAATACTCGTGGTTGTATTAACTGTGGTTACAAATATCGGTTTCTACTATCCTTCAAGCAAATCCAATGGATTGTATCGTTTCTTTAAAAAGTTTCTTACTTTTTCACATTTTCTCACTGATTTACAAATTGGATATGTAAAATGTAAGATATCATGTATGGAAAATTCAACTCTGGCTACATCCAACTAACCACGTGTATTTTATACGTGAAGTATATGAATTTTGTACTCATCTTGGTATGATAGAAAGCTATGGATAATAATTACGAAAACTGGTAAAAAGGTTTGGCCAAAAGACCTGTGCATTCAATTGGGATTGCATGTATGAATACATACATACATAATCTAATTACAATTTATACATATTTCACGATTTCGTCGATCAATCAATATGTAAAGAATTTTTAAATTTGAGGTTTCATTATGGTAAGATTGATGAAGCATGGTGAATAGCATTGACCTGCACCGCCGTATCACAATAACTAATTACATATCTCTGAATTCTCGATTAGAACAACGAAAATAACATATCGGGTGGTTTTATTTGTTCCGACCAAATCTCCGAAAATCATTGGGGGAATAAATGCCGAACAAAATGCCATTTACTTAATTCATGAAAATCTGTCTCGCGGTAAAATGAAAACTAAAGCAACTGTTATCAAGAATTAAGAACATAACAAAGTAGACTCCCGAATTCTCCCATTGCTCCTGTTTGGGTCAGGTTTATTGATTTGCCCTTGCATCTTTATGCTAAACAGAGCTTGTTTCCTATTGCTAAGATTTTAGGTAATCCAGTTAAGATTGATGAGATTACCGCTGATGGGACTAGAGGTTCTTTTGCTAGAGTCTTAGTTGAGGTCGATGTTCTTCAGGCTCGTCCGGAGCGTATTTGGGTGGGTTGGGGTGATCATAGTCAGGTTGTGGAGGTGATCTATGAGCAAGTTCCCCATTATTGTTCTCATTGCCAGTTATTGGGCCATTCAATTGATTTTTGCTCCCGTAATGGCAAGTCTTCTCGCCCGCGCCGTACCCGACCTCATGGTAAGGGTGTTGTTTCTGATTCCCCACCTCAGGATCCTAGTGAGCAGCCTCAGGGGGTTAATTCTGATCAGCCACCGTCCAGTGTTACTGATTTTACAGGGCATGTTTCTAAGCGTCCACGGCGTCGGCCTGTTATGAGGAAAGATCCGAATAGGCCTATTTCTACGAAGAATTATTATGAGGTCCTGCAGGATTTACCTAATGATTCTGGTCCTGGTGAGTCTTCGGGTGTTGTGAAAACCCGTCCCTTAAAGGTCAAGTCTCTTTTGAGTAAGCTCACGACGGAGCAGAATGCTAGAGGAGGGTATCTATCTCCAGTAGTTGTGGCTCCGGTTATCTCATCTCAGGCCACAGATATGGTTGATGTGGTGTCTCCTGTTGTTGCAGTTGTTTCTGAACCTGTGGTTGTTCCGGTTCCGGTGGTTGAGCCTGCTCCTGCTGTTCAGGATTATGTGGTTGATACTCCTGCTTCTCTTATGATGACTTCATTTGCGGTGGGTTCAGGGAGTGTGGGATGTGAGGAGGGTGATGTGTCTTCTTCTACCACTGCCTGTTTATCTTTACCGCTTCCCGGCCGTACGCGATCTCAGCAGCGGCGGTATTACAGACAGAAGGCGGCTTAGGCGGGTTTGCCCTATGGGCGACCTCCTGATCCAGGATGATATTGTTTTTCGTCTTTTGGGCGATTTGTGGTGGGCGTTCACTGCAGAGTTCTCCTTGCCCACCATTTTGTTTTATTTTGTTCGATGTATTCCGGGGCACCCGCTGGTTTGTTTGCTTTTTGTTCTATTTTTTTTCGTTTTACCCTGTTGTAGTATGTCTTTATTTATGCTTTGATGTTATGATTGTATAGCCTTTTTGCATAGGTCTTGGCCTTGTCCCTCTCCCATTAGGTGTTATTTGTTCAGCTCTTTTGTTGTATATACTGGTATGGTTCCGCCTTATCCCCCACTTCCGGCGATGTTTTTACTATAAAAAAAAAAACAAAAAAAAAACATAACAAAGTAGACACAATTAAAAACGAAATAGAAAATAGAAAAATACTCGAGCATATTACAGAAAATATCAAGATGCAAATTTGTTCAATGTAGTACAAACTTATTTATAACAAAGGTAGAACACATTGTCAAAAGTACGGTAACGAGAAGAGACGCCACCGGCGATCCAGCACCCAATTCTGAGAGCCACAACAGCACGGTGAAGCAAAAACACACTTAAAAAAAGAACAAGAAACCATAACTACGAATAAGACACAACACGTTTCTTTCGCCGAAATAGTAAAGTTTTGACAGATAGGAAGAGCAAAGCTTGCATTCACAAGTCACTTGGCACCCTTCTTGGCTGCTGCCTTCGTCACCTTAGCACCAGTAGGGTCTTTCTTTTCCACACTCTTGATTACTCCAACAGCGACAGTCTGACGCATGTCCCTAACTGCAAAACGTCCCAAGGGTGGGTACTCGGAGAAGGTTTCCACAACCATGGGTTTTGTGGGAATCATCTTGACATAGCCAGAATCACCATTCTTCAAGAATTTAGGCTCTTTCTCGATCTCTTTGCCTGATCGACGGTCAATCTTCGTCACAAGCTCCGCAAATTTGACAGCGATGTGAGAAGTGTGGCAATCAAGAACAGGGGCATATCCGTTGCCGATCTGTCCAGGGTGGTTCATGATAATGACTTGGGATGTGAAATTCGCAGCTTCCTTAGCAGGATCATCTTTTGAGTTAGATGCAACAAAACCACGCTTGAGATCTTTCACAGCGACATTCTTAACGTTGAAACCAACATTGTCACCGGGAAGCGCTTCAGGGAGGGCCTCGTGGTGCATTTCAACAGACTTGACCTCAGTTGTCAGCCCTGTTGGACCAAAGGTAACAACCATACCAGGTTTGATTATACCAGTTTCAACTCTTCCCACAGGGACAGTCCCAATACCCCCAATCTTGTACACGTCTTGCAGAGGAAGACGGAGAGCTTTGTCTGAGGGCCTCTTCGGCTCTTGGATCAAGTCGAGAGCTTCCAAGAGGGTGGGTCCTTTGTACCAGTCAAGATTGCTCGACCTCTCGATCATATTGTCGCCCTCAAAACCAGAGATCGGAACAAAAGGAATCTTTTCAGGGTTGTACCCAACCTTCTTCAAGTAGGAAGAGACTTCCTTGACAATTTCATCATACCTTGCCTTGGAGTACTTGGGAGTGGTAGCGTCCATCTAAAATACAAAAAGATTGTCACAAGTTAGCACGGATAAGAGATAAGCATCAATCTAGAATACACAAAAGCATGCTCCTCAAACAAAGAGCACGGTTACCAGAATATAATTGATGTAATTTAGAACAGAGCTCTTATCAAATTAGCCAACAAATCTTCAAGTGTGCCCACTTAAATAGAATACAAACATTACAGGAAAATCAATCTCAATCGTGCAATGCTCAAAAATCCCACAGAAAAGTGTAAAGTCAAAAAACTTTACCAACATTATGAAGTAGGATAATGAATAAAACATTCAACAGCCATGTTTACTCGATAGCTGATCTAAACTTCAAAAAATAAAAACAACTGATCTCAATATTAATCAGGAACTCATTAAAATAAATACCACAAGCATAAAAATATATAAATGACAAAGATGTATACCTTGTTACAGCAGCAGATCATTTGCCGAACTCCAAGTGTGAAAGCCAGAAGTGCATGCTCACGAGTTTGACCATCCTTAGAAATACCTGCCTCAAAACCACCAGTGGTTGAATCGATGATGAGCACAGCACAATCGGCCTGAGAAGTTCCAGTAATCATGTTCTTAATAAAGTCACGGTGACCAGGAGCATCAATGACAGTGCAGTAGTATTTGGTAGTCTCGAACTTCCACAGAGCAATGTCGATGGTGATACCACGCTCACGCTCAGCCTTGAGCTTGTCAAGCACCCATGCATACTTGAAGGATCTTTTGTTCATCTCAGCAGCTTCCTTCTCAAACCTCTCAATCACCCGCTTGTCGATACCCCCAAGCTTGTAGATGAGATGACCAGTGGTAGTTGACTTCCCAGAGTCGACATGGCCAATCACCACAATGCTGATGTGAATCTTCTCCTTACCCATATTGGCTACTTAGAGTTAAGCTGCAGCAACGTAAATCACATTGAATGAGAAATATTCATTCAACCTAAAATAAAATGACAACAGGGATTATATAACTGGATAATTTCAAGGATGGAAATTTGTAAAAAATTCATCAAAAAAATTACTGGAATATTTAAATCAGTCACATGGATTAAAAATTTATTTTGTAGCGATCTCCAAAAATAAAATACATAATTCAAGGATTCGATACCAAAACAAGAAAAAACAAAACAAAACAAAACAAAACAAAACAAAACCAAACCAAACCAAACCAAACCAAACCAGCCTGTGTTTTCTAAGATTTAAAATGATCAAGAACCTCACAAGATAAAATTCTCAATTTACAATCAATCCCGACACAACTTCTAAAAATCTGAATTATCCAGAAATATTGAAAATTTAAACGGATCCAAACAAACGTTCACTAAATTGGATTATTTGAAGAAATTGAAAGACCTTCCTATATCAGTACAAATAAAAGAACTTCCTCGAATTGAAAGTAACAAGCGGAAATTTGAAACAGCTTAGAACAGCAGACACGGAAAAAAAATTATTAAACTTGCAAATCCTCAATTCCAAACCAGTCTGATCACAAAACATTTACAAATTAACAATTCTTGAATTCAAGAACACGTAAATTAACAGCAAAACACCAAAAACAATCCAAAAAACAGTAATTCTCATCAATAAAAGGCATAGAAGCAAGATCTAGTCTAGTCTATAAAAAACTATCACATATTTCAGGAAGTAAAATAATATTACCGGTCGAGAAGAATGCACTGGAGTTTTTAGGATGCAGAGTGTCCACAAAATGGGATATTTATACTGCAGAGGGTAAGCAAAGCTGGGGCACGTGGCCATACATTATTCACTGATTAGACGTATTTACCCTTCAGGTTGACCAGGGAATGACTGTTTAGTCCTTCGCTAACTTAGGGCCCAAGTAGAATTTTTTTTATGTAATAAGTATGAGTAGTTACATGATACGATCTCACGAATTTTTATCTGTGAAACGGGTTGATTATATTGATATTCATAATAAAAAGTAATATTATTATTATAAAAAGTAATATTTTTTTATGGATGATTCAAATAAGATATCTGTCTCACAAAATACGACCCGTGAAACCGTCTCACACAAGTTTTTGTCAATATAATTTCTAAAAAATTATGTATCGTACGAGCATTTAGTATTATAATCTATATTGATATTTCCCATCTGCCACTAAACAAAATATAAAATTGAATTCAAAGCTTGTTTAGTTTGGCTTAACTTGGTGTCCAAGTAGCGTTAACGGCATGGCACTTATTTTTATTTGGCTCTTCCGTCTTCATACCATTTGCATGCATCAATACCATTAAATATCAGCGTCTACAAATAGAATTTATAAGGAGAAATTTATATTTTTGATCTCGTGACTCTTATTTTTTCAATTTTAATTCTCTTCTTGGTTTAGTAACTTGTATTTTTTCTCAGTTTCGGTCTTTTCTTTATCCAAAACTAAAATTGGTCGCCTAAAACTTGTTTAGCTGAGGGTCGAGTATACTGAGTTGAAAAATGGATGCGGATTTTGATTTTTGCTGGAAAAATATTCTATGTAGTTTTTTTGTGGGAATAACTTGTGGTAAAGGTTGTTTTTTTCTTCTCATTTTCTCTAATGATTTCACACATAAAATCATATTACTTTGACCAGCGACATAAGCATTTGTCTACATTTCTTGTCGCCTTGTCGGGATATATATATATATATTAAAAATACAAGAAAAAAATATGTGGAAAGCTTGAAGGGTGGGTCATACCCCTTCAATGCAAAGTTGTCAATGAAAAGATCTGTCATTTCATCATTCAAATGTTGTAGTCATTCATGACAAGACATACAACTTTACAAAATTTATAAATAAAACTCCTCACATTCTACTAATGAATTTTTAGACATCTCCAAGTGTGATTGTGAGACGAAATCATTTATTGCATTTGTTATTCCAAATTGTATTGCAATTTTCTCTGCTCAAATAAATCTTATTTGCATGGATTATTAAAAGTTAAATGCATCAAAAATTATTTATAAACAAAATACAATAAATCACAAAAAAAAAATTTTTGATTGATCTATTTTTTTATAAAAATAAAACAAATTGTTTTAATCATTTATCGTGCTTGAAATATATATATTTTTAAAAAATTTAGGAATATTTAGCGATAATTTATTGTATTATGCTTATATAATATTTGATGCGTTAATTTTTAATATTTGTGCAAACGAGTTATTTGAGCAAAATATAATACGATTTGAAATATCAAGTATAGTGGATAATTTTATCCCAATAACTACAGCTAATTAGTATTTCGACCATGAGAGCTCATTGACCTACCAAATTCAAAATCTCCTTTCGACTAATGGATCTTGAGATTAGGCACATGCGACGATAAGCCAATAATGTTGTTCATAGTCTAGCTAAATTTTCTTATTTTTGTTCTAATTCGATGAATCTTTTTTTTCTTACAAGAAGTTCTTTATACACTAGATATTTATCACTTACACAGAGTGGGTTTGTTTTGTAATAACAAGAAACGTCCAAGTGGGTTTGTCATAATAACAAGTATAAATAGACAAACATAAAGAAAATTTCGACTCCAAATAACATTTCAGAAATCTGCATTATCTATCATCCTATTAGGCATATTAATTAATTTTAGTCTTCATATACTTGAACATAAAAGGATTGGCAAACAGAAACTTAAAAATATAATTTAATTAGAAATGTAGTCCTACGTTTTTACAAAAAAAATAATGTTTTTTTTTAATATATATATATATATATATATCTCTACTGTACTTGTACTTAAAGCGGGAATAAGTTAGAAGCGGCTAGTTTCGGTACGGTAGTAGGTAAACAAATATATACGTGTAATGTTCTTCTCTCTCCATCGCACCAAACAAAGCAGAGCAATCTGTGGGCCATGTTGAAAAAGCACATGTGAGTATCTTTCTCCTCTTCTTTCCTTTCTTTCTTTCTAACATTCTCTTCACTTGTTTATTATTTCTTGAGTTCGGAATCAAGGCCAAAATTGATCTACTCGCAACCGTGAGGAATTCATCTGCCATTTCTGTCGACTTTAGGCTTCATTCGGCTTACTTCATGCTCTAACATACACATAGAAAAACTCCGCATACGCACCTGCTATGGCGGCGGCGGCGGCTGCTATCAAAATCGAAAACCCTAGAAACCTCTTGGAGCTGGATTCGGATCCGACGACGAAAGATGCCTCCTCAAACATCGCAGCGACATCTTCCGAATCAGATGCTGATAAATCGACGGGTAAGTTCGAGGAGGCCGATGCGAAAACGAGCGATCGAAATTAGAAAAATTGAATTATTTTTTCCTTGAATTGAAGTTCTTATTCGATTAAGGTTCGTGTTATCGAGTGATATTGAGCAAATGCTCTGCTTGAGGTCATTAGTTTATTTAAGAAGCACAAGGTGGCACACAAGTTATCAACCACCATAATTTGAGCTCAACTTAGATTCTTGATGTATTCGAACATCTATACTCATAGTCGCGATCAATGAGAAAAACATCAGATCATCTCAATGAAATAATTTCAATGTTTCTTAAAACGGTCCAATTGTATCACCAGTATGATATAGAATTATGTTTCAAGTTAGTATTCAAGTTTATCTTGAGCATCTTTGACTTGCATATGGTAGGTTGGGACATCAGTATTGAACCTGCCTGTGGAGAAGATGGATTATTTTGTACTTGGTTGACTGGAGCTCCGCAGCGGAAACCTCCTGTATTCGAATAAGATCCTGGTTGCTGTTCTTGTATGTGTGTGTAGATCTGTAAATAGGGCTACTCTATTTTGTAATATTACATTTGAATTATATCCTGGCTGTTGTTCTCGTGACATGAAATATGCTGAATTTTTGAGTAGATTCTACTGCCGTGTTCCAAGTTCCCATGTAAAATTTCAACATAATTTTTTGTGTTATAAATATAATTACCTTAACCTGTACGTTTTCGAGAATGAAAATTCAGTAAACGGAGGAGTCAAAATTGTCCGCGTGGAAAGAAACTTGTGAAGATATTTAATGATTTGGGCAAGTCCGTTTCTTTGCACAAATTCATCAAATACTAGTTATGGGCATTGGTGTCCTACCTAGGTGTATAATTAACATATGAATATTTATATTTTTTTGTTAGAGTTACTAATTATGTGTTTATATTTGAAAATATAGTATTTTTTTTATGTTCTTTTGTATTCGTATTCAAACGATTATTATTACAAATTGACATTGTGTTTAACAAAGTGAAAAATATGAAAAATAAGAAATTTATAAAAGTGAAAATGGTTAGAAAAAGACTGAATTGGTGTTTAAATAGGAAAAGTTTAATAACTGCATGTTGCAAATTGAATATAATGTATTGGTTTATCTTAAATATAATGAAGGATCTACTTCATAAATAAGTTATTATAAATTCGAAAATAGAGTATCCGTATTTTGGTATTAGTTGTAAGGGTGTTACATTTAACGCTGTTGTTGACACCAATGAATTCATGAATGTGGTAACTTTAACTTAAATATAAGTTGTAACATGAGTTATTAAACAATCAATAGGAGCACAAAAAATTTTAGGGTAATCAAAGAAATTTGAAAAATTGTTAATATAGACATGATTTTAATATGTTTAACTTTTTTTTTTAGAATTTAGTTGTTGGATTTATGAATTTTGTAACTTAGGATTTTTTTATGACATATAAACATGATAGTTAATATTAATTTATAAGACAACTGAATAAAAATGATAACAATGATGGGCTAATAAAAGGAATTAAAGTATATGAATAAAAATTATTTGGATCTCGTATTAATCTAAAGTTTATAATACGTTTACGCACATGTATAACGACTAAGCATTTTCGATAACATAAGATAAATATTTTATTATTCATTTAATGTACATGGTTGTTTTGATAGAGTTCGTTGTATTTAGGATTGTTTCAATGTCTGTTGCATAGTTTAGTAGGAGCAATGATTTTGATTTCATGTTCAGCATTTTTCGTAAGATGTCCTATATTGGACTGGAGTAAACGCTTTCATTTAGTTTTTTCACATCTTTCTAAAATAGATAGTTATATTGATATTGTTCATATCCAATACATGTATAGTAAAGATTGCTTTCTATTGAACTTGGTTCATATACTGAATTTGTAGTTAGCAAAGGATGGATATCGAAAATTTATAACATAACAAGTATGTTAAGCGTTACATAATAAATAAAGCATATAAGTATGTATGGGGTAAGAGAAATTACAAACAAAATCCATTGTGAAGATTACATACACTAAAGTTGTACATGTTTGCGTGCAATAGATGTAAGGGTTAAATGAATAATAAAATATTTATCTTATGTTATCGAAAATGCTTAGTCATTATACGTGTACGTAAACGTATTATAAACTTTAGATTAATATATACGAGCTCCAAACAATTTTTATTCATATACTTTAATTTCTTTTGTTAGACCATCATTGTTATTTTTTTTATTCAGCTATCTTATAAATTAATATTACCTCTCATGTTTATATGTTATTAAAAAAACCCTAAGTTACAAAATTAATAAATCCATCAACTAAATTCAAAAAAAAAAAATTAAACATATTGAAATCATGTGTACATTAACATTTTTTCAAATTTCTTTGTGCTCCTATTGATTGTTTAATGGCTCATATTACAACATATTTAAATTAAAGTTACCATATTCATAAATTCATTTGCGTCATAAACATCATTAAATGTAACATGCACCCTTACAACCAATACCAAAATACGGATACTCTATTTTCGAATTTATAATAACTTATTTACGAAGTAGATCCTTCATTATATTTAAGATAAAGCAATACATTATATTAAATTTGCAACATGTTATCAAACTTATCCTATTTCAATACCAATTCAGTATTTTTTCTAATCATTTTCACTTTTTATAAATTCCTTGTTTTTCATATTTTTCACTTTGTTAAACACAATGTCAAATAGTAATAATAATCGTTTGTATACGAATACAGAATAACATAAAAAAAATATTATGCTCACAAATATAAACACATATTTAATAACTCTAAAAAATATATAAATACTCATATGTTATGCTATAAACCTCGGTAGGACACCATACCTAGTATATATATATATATACTAAAAATATAATGTAAATTAGAAATGTAGTCCTACGTTTTTACAAAAAAAAAAATAATGTTTTATATATATACATATATGCGCGCGCATAACATTGATAGAACAAGAGGGTTAGGAACCACTTCTTGGCAAAGTGTATTTTTTTATTGAAAATTGAAAATAATAGAAATAATTCAAAAACTACCTAAATAAACTAATCCAAATTCAAAGACATGTTTTTATAATATAAATCAATATTTTATAATTAAAAAAAATGTAAATTTATATAAAATAATACAGATTCGCAAAAAACCGCACGCTGACGCAAATTACCATGCTAACATTATTGGAAACTACATAAATTATCAAGCAGCAAATTTGGACAAAATTCAATGTGAAACTCAATTCATGAAATTGTCAAATACAAATAAGAAGAAGCCGCCACCGGCGATCCAGCACCCAATTCTGAGAGCACCAACCGCACGATGAAGAAGCAATACCAAACATATGAAAAAGAAACAGAACGTTTTTATCGTTGCAACTGCAAAATTTGAAACAAATAGGAAAACTAAAGCATGACCTCACAAGTAACTTGGCACCCTTCTTGGCTGCTGCCTTTGTTACTTTAGCTCCAGTTGGGTCTTTCTTTTCCACACTCTTGATTACACCAACAGCAACTGTCTGACGCATGTCCCTAACCGCAAAGCGCCCCAATGGTGGGTACTCAGCGAAGGTTTCCACAACCATGGGTTTTGTGGGAATCATCTTGACGTAGCCAGCATCACCATTCTTCAAGAATTTAGGCCCTTTCTCGAGCTCCTTGCCAGATCGACGGTCAATCTTGGTCACAAGCTCAGAAAATTTGACAGCGATGTGAGAAGTGTGTCAATCAAGAACAGGGGCGTAACCGTTGCTAATCTGTCCAGGGTGGTTCATGATAATGATTGGGATGTGATATTCGCAGCTTCCTTAGCAGGATCATCCTTTGAGTTAGATACAACAAAACCACGCTTTAGATCTTTGATAGCGACATTCTTAACGTTGACGCCAACATTGTCACCGGGTAGCGCTTCCGGGAGGGCCTCATGGTGCATTTCAATGGACTTGACCTCAGTTGTCAGCCCTGTTGGACCAAAGGTAACAACCATACCAGGTTTGATTATACCAGTTTCAACTCTTCCCACAGGGACAGTCCCAATACCCCCAATCTTGTACACGTCTTGCAGAGGAAGACGGAGAGCTTTGTCTGAGGGCCTCTTCGGCTCTTGGATCAAGTCGAGAGCTTCCAAGAGGGTGGGTCCTTTGTACCAGTCAAGATTGCTCGACCTCTCGATCATATTGTCGCCCTCAAAACCAGAGATCGGAACAAAAGGAATCTTTTCAGGGTTGTACCCAACCTTCTTCAATTAGGAAGAGACTTCCTTGACAATTTCATCATACCTTGCAATGGAGTACTTGGGAGTGGTGGCGTCCATCTAAAATACAAAAAGATTGTCATAAGTTAGCACGGATAAGAGCTAAGAATCCATCTAAAATACACAAAAGCATGCTCCTTAAACATAGAGATCGATACAGTTAATGTAATTTAGCACAGAGCTTTTATCAAATATTTAAGAATACAAATATTACAGGAAGTTCAATATGAATCCTGCAATGCTAAAAATCTCACAGAAAAGAGTAAGAATAAAAATTTACCAACAGATATATAAATGACAAAGTTGTATACCTTGTTACAGCAGCAGATCATTTGCTTAACTCCGAGTGTGAAAGCCAGAAGTGCATGCTCACGAGTTTGACCATCCTTAGAAATACCTGCCTCAAAACCACCAGTGGTAGATCGATGATGAGCACAGCGCAGTCGGCCTGAGAAGTACCAGTAATCATGTTTTTAATGAAGTCTCCGTGACCTGGAGCATCAATGACAGTGCAGTAGTATCTGGTAGTCTCGAACTTCCACAGGGCAATATCGATGGTGATACCACGCTCGCGCTCAGCCTTGAGCTTGTCAAGCACCCATGCATACTTGAAGGATCTCTTGTTCATCTCAGCAGCTTCCTTCTTGAACCTCTCAATCACACGCTTGTCAATACCACCAAGTTTGTAGATGAGATGTCCGGTGGTAGTTGACTTCCCAGAGTCGACATGGCCAATGACCACAATGCTGATGTGAATCTTCTCCTTACCCATATTGCCTACTGAGAGTAAAGCTGCAGCAATGTAAATCACATTAAATGAGAAATATTCATTCAACATAAAAATAAGACGGTGATAAGGATTTTAATCTTCAATAGGTGGATAATATGAAGGTTGGATATTTTGAAGAGTCAACCTCAGAAACTACTGGGATATCTAAGCAAATCACATGGAATAAAAAATTATTTTTTGGTAATTTGCATAAATTAAAGAAAATTCCTGAAATGAATCACCAACAATATTGAGCCTCTATAAATAATCAACCTTATTTTTTTCATTAAAAAATAACAAACGTTCCAACTTACTGCAAACGAGCGAGCCATATAGGGTTTTGGCATCAATTACTGATTGGACGTATTTGCCCTTGTTTTTACCGGGCTTGGTTCATTTGCGAGCTTATGGCCCAATCCTTTTTAACTATTATTGTTGGACATTTTCATGGTCAGCCCGTTCCCAAAATAAATGAACTTTTTTATAAATGATTTTATTTTATGAATATAAATGGAACAAGTGAAATTAGCTTATTTATTACCCTGGTTCCCCTTAATTATATTTTCGGGTTTGTCCGATGTTATATTGATAACACTTGTAGTAAATCTCAAAATATAAAATTATGCCCTACGCTTTGTTTCAGCACTTGAATGATTTCGAGCATTAGTTGGGGATTAATTGTCAATGTAATTATGTTTTTTTTTAGTCATTCTCCCAAAAAAATAATATAATTAAATCATCAATTTTATTGTTAAATTTTTATAAGTTAAAAAAATTTAAAGATATACACGTGTATTTAACAACGTAATTATAAATTTTAACAAAGATATGAGTCATTTATTTATATGATTTTGACGAAAATGAATAAAATTGATCGAAATAACACAATTGCAGGACCATAATTGAATTTTGCCCTAATTGAGCGCAAGAAATAAATTTTATCCAGTCGAACTTGGTCTCAAGAAATAAAAGATTTGACTGAATTCGATTTGTCAGGTAAAAAGCAACCTCGCCGCTAAAAGGCCCGTTTGCAAGTGGACCCAAATTACGCTTGACCAATAGGTGTTGGATGGTGATTTCCCTTTCATTCTTCGTAGATAAAAGCAAAATAAAAGAGCACTAGATGATCACAGAAAACGCAAGACAACTGAATCTCATAGCAGAGACAAAGGTTACTTACTTCACTGGCAGCTTGAAGCTTGGCGATGTCCTGAGTTAGTTTTTACAAGAACTTATTTCAAGTGTTTTTACATATAATTTTCAATCATTTCATTGATTAGAACATTGACCAGAATTTCGAAACACTTAAAATAAGCTCAACACTAGCTAAATATTTTTGTCATTGACTTCAGTAGGAACTCGAACTTTCTCATCAACATCTTCTTTTTCTCTTTGACCTTGCTAAATATCCTCTCAACAAACGTGAATATCCAGTCATTCAATTGCATTATTTGGCTTTGACATTCGGATGCCATGATTAGCAGCATATTGGAACCAACCATCGTGTAACGCAAATGATACGAGTTGCAGACGTTTATTCTCTGATTTTTAAATTCAATTTTATAATAGCAAGTAAGGGATCAATACAAATGACACTTCTATTTTGGCATGATTCGAAGAGTTAAAATGCTCTTTTGCTCAGACACTAATATTGTAACATAATGGGTATCGCATTAATTTCATATCATGTATGTATAATTCGATGGTAAGTTCATGAATCATGTCTTGGATGAAAAAAATACTAATTTTGATATTTGGTATATTGAATTAGCACATTACATATTATACATATAGAAAAATCTATTAAATTTATTTATTACAAATTTTATTAAAAATGTTATATATTTCTCTATATATATAATTTATTTATTAATGAATTTAATTAATATATATATATATATATATATATAATTCATATTTATTAAGTTCGTTTAAACTCGATAAAAGCTTGAACGAGCTCGTGAGACATGAATATATTCATTAAATAAAGTTCGAGCTCGACTAGATAATAAACGAGTCAAGCTCAAACATTCAAGAGTTCGGCTCGATTACATGTAGCATTTATGGGCTGAAAGGGGGGAAGAAAGCAAAAGCATGACCCAACAACATTATGCAGATAAAGTTTCATAAATTCAAACTAGTCATGCCCATATAGATGAAAGAACAAGCCACAAGTGGCTTAAAATCCATCATCTGCCGCTCCACGACCACCAAATCCACCACCATAACCACCAGAATTGTTGAAGTTACTGCGAGGTGTTCGTTCTTGGGCATAACTCACCCGAATGTTCCTCCCGTTCAGTTGCTGAAGGAAGAGAGAGAAAATACCGAAGATTAGCCATAATTTACAAGCATATCCTAGAAAACAGAAATACAATTTCCAACTTTATTCTCCCTAGCATCAAATGGTGATCCCGTGTCTTACTACAGGTACATAAGACACATAATATTTTTTCCTCCATTTATATTGGAGCATAACCCCATCGTTTCTTATAACACACACTGATCCACCATGGAATAGTAGACTGACACAAAACCTCACCTGTCCATCCATGGCTGACACTGCTGAGTTGGCAGATTCATCACTCGAGTAATTCACAAATCCAAACCCTCTTGACTTCCCAGTGTCTCTGTCAGTGATGACCTTAGCTGTACAAAATAAATATTCAAGGCTTTATGCGTTAACACAGCGCAGTAAAGCAGTGCAAAGTCACCAATTTCAGACACAGACTGACTGGTTCAGGTTTCTAATATAAATTACATCCAAAAAAACTGAAACACAGCTAACACACCTGAAAAACTATATAAAGACATGTTGAATCCAAGATGCAACCGAGCCTAAGTCGGAAGAGCCAATACAAATGTACTCAAAACAAACACAAAGCAAAGTGTGGATGATGTGCATTGATAACTGACACAAAAGACAGTATAGTATTTACAAAGACACAAAATATAATTTATCTTTTAAGAATGGCTACTGAAATCTTAAAAGTTAATAAGAACAGTTTTAATTAAAATTTTAATATAAAATAGAGCCCAAAGAAAACATAATATTCATGTACCCTACCCTGACCCAACTTTATCGAGGTTGAGGCTTTTTAATGTTAATGAATTTAAGTCTAATTTAAGAAAAAGAAAGATGATCAAAGCAAAAATTAATGGGAAAATCATGGAAAAAAACCAAATGGGTCGAGCATCAAAGTAATATCTGAATAAATGCTTCAACATTGATTCAAGTGAAGGAATATGATGAATTGCAGCTGGTTATAAAAATATTCTAAAATGATAAGACATTGCATAATATTTTCTCACCATCAATTACATCACCAAAGCTGGAAAATGCATCTCTTAGAGACTGATCATCAGTACCATAGGAGAGCCCTATCGAAGAGGAAAAAAAGATTTAATATCACGGATCATGGGAACAAAATACATGTGCCAGGAATTCTATAGCATTTCAGAAAAAAAAAACCTCCAATAAAAAGTCTCGTGGACATGCAGCGAGCCGCATTAAATATTGATAATTGGTAATTTGATGCAGCTCTGGAGAACATGCTGTGTTTCAACAGAGTCCCAACTTTGTCGAAGCGTGCCATTTGCGTGAAAAACTGTAACAAAGAATTTAGAACAAAAGCCTTAACAATGGACAATTTGAGGTTGAAATTTACAGAGTAAGAGTTGGACTGCTAGAGAAAACCTGACACAGTCATTATCAGTATAAGAAAGTCAATCCTGTGAGTAGCTAAAACAACCAGCCGACTCTTCGACCAAATTAAGTTAAACTATACTCCTACTAATATCGACCCGGGATTTTTTTTCCCAGATTTAGCTGCGGCTTATCGAAGTAAAGATGATGCAGAAGAAACTGTAGATTAAATGCAAACGCATCAACTCATAAAATAAAATCCAGTGAACAATCGATGATTTCGAAAAAATTATTTCATAAAACTGAAGCATTTGGATCAGATCCTACCTCAAAAATGATCTTGAGCAATAACTGGGACAGAGTAAGACGCAAAAAAATAGCACCACTCAGAAGGTATAATATCGGAATGGAAAGGAAGGAAAAAAATACCTATTCAATTTGAAGCGGCTAGGGTTTATGCTCGGCCACTCTTCTTCACTTTCGAAGGGAATCGTATGTACAGACGTATGTACAGAGATTTATATAAAGGGTTATTATCTCCTGCGGCCGGTGTGGCGTTGAAGTATTGCACCCTTTGAATATCTGCCGCGTTGAGATGTGTTTTTGGAACTTCAAAAAATCCAAATCTATTACTATTATTAAGAATTCGAGACAAAAATAGTGTCTTAGTCTATTTTTTATTCTTCTAATTTTGCTTTGTGATACCACTATTACAATTTTTTATTTTTTAAAATTTCAACAAACACTTTTGTTTTTATTTTTTTTAATTACAACAATTCACATAGCACTTTAATCCCTCGATAATTTGTCGAATTTCACTTTAGTCTCTCGATAATTATAAAAAAAATTGTACACACACGCACCGCGTGTGCAGAATAACTAGTTATACATTAAGATTGACAAATTAAACGGCATCTAAGTTGCGTTTGGATCAAAAAAATTTGTTTTTGATAAAATATTTGAATGGAGAGTTTGAAATCATTCCATATTGGAGTAAATTTGAAATTCACTCAAATGTCTAAAAAATTACTAATTCAGATTTGAAATTCACCGTAAAATGGATTTTATAAATCTATGTATTCGTTTCAAAAAAAAAAATAAAAATAAATCTATGTATTCAAATTCATCTATCCAAATGCTAATGGTGCGCTTGGAGAGACGGATTTGAAATAAAATATATTTGATTATATTTTTATTATTAACAATGAAACAGTATATCGAATCTTAAATTAATATCTTACTTATTTATATATCAGTAATATAATTAATTTCAAATAAGATCATTATTGGGTGAATTTGTGAGTTATCGTAATTAACATGAAATACAAAATAAATATTTGAGAGGTTGATTTGAAGTTTATGATCTTAATTCTCTAAAGTACAAAAATACATTTGTAATTCATACTTAATTGTTTGGATGGAAGACTTCGAAATCATTGATTTAATTTCAAATCTATTTATAGCTTTATTGCTTGTATTTCAAATCCACCTCCTTTTTAATTAAAAAAAAAAAGAGTTAGTTTTGATAGATTTGTCATTTCAAATTCATCATTCAAATATTTTTCAAATAATTTCTCTCCTCCAAATCAAATCATTTTATTCAAACACAAAGGGTGCACAAAAAGTTGATTATTTGCAGAATTGAAAGACCTTCCTATATTAGTACAAATAAAAAAAAAAACTCGATCACTTCGAAAGTGATAAGCCGCAATTAGAAACAGCTTACAACAATAAAAACCAAAAAAAAAATTAAGCATACAAACAATGTCTTGCTGGCTCGCGTCTTCTGGGACATCCAGATTCACTTTGTGTTATATGGTTTCGCTATATTTATCTTTTTTGTGTTGATTTTTGGCAAGTACCCAAGAGTGGTGACTCTCATTTGATTAGGAAGATTTCCTGGGATTCGATCGATCACAGATGATTCAGAGGTATGGTTCAATTGAAGCAACCACAACTTTCCTTAGTAGTCGGGCCAGTGATGGGTCTTGGCTCAATATATTCATTTCATGACTAATCATCAGGGTTGCTTTCAAGTGGTTCATGAAATACAATCGAAGACTGCGTTGCAATCAACATAACTAAGATGTTTGCATTTGAGTCTACTGTGTGAAATCTGAAATGCCAGAAGCAGGATGATTTCTTTATGATGAAGTCCGCTTCGTTGGGCCTTCGCTCCGCGAGCATCGGATAAAATAATAGAAATCAATTAAAAAAACTACCAAAATAAACTAGTCGAAATTCTAAGGCATGTGGTATTTTGAGTTTCTAAAAAGATAAATTCAATATAAATTATTAAAATAATCTACAATAAAATTATTCGTAAATTAATATATAATAATAATATAAAATAACATATGCGCCAATAATAGAATGGGAGAAGAAACCCTTACACTAACGCATATCACAACGCAAAAGAAAAAACTACATGAATTATCAAGTAGCTAATTTGGTCCAATGTCAAACTCAATTCATAAAATTGTAAAAAACAAATAACAAGAACGATGAATGTAAGACCAAACACATGAAAAGAAACAGCACGTTTTAACGTTGCAACTGCAAAATTTCAAAAAAACAGGAAACTAAAGCACAACCTCAGAAGTTACTTGGCACCCTTCTTGGCTGCAGCCTTTGTAACCTTAGCTCCAGTTGGGTCTTTCTTTTCCACACTCTTGATTACACCAACAGCAACAGTCTGACGCATGTCCCTAACCGCAAAACGTCCCAAGGGTGGGTACTCCGCGAAGGTTTCCACAACCATGGGTTTTGTGGGAATCATCTTGACATAGCCAGCATCACCATTCTTCAAGAATTTAGGCTCTTTCTCGAGCTCCTTGCCCGATCGACGGTCAATCTTGGTCACAAGCTCAGAAAATTTAACAGCAATGTGAGAGGTGTGGCAATCCAGAACAGGGGCGTAACCGTTGCCAATCTGCCCAGGGTGGTTCATGATAATCACTTGGGATGTGAAATTCGCCGCTTCCTTAGCAGGATCATCCTTTGAGTTAGAAGCAACAAAACCACGCTTGAGATCTTTCACAGCGACATTCTTAACGTTGAAACCAACATTGTCACCGGGAAGCGCTTCAGGGAGGGCCTCGTGGTGCATTTCAACAGACTTGACCTCAGTTGTCAGCCCTGTTGGACCAAAGGTAACAACCATACCGGGTTTGATGACACCGGTTTCAACTCTTCCAACAGGAACAGTACCAATACCGCCAATCTTGTACACATCTTGCAGAGGAAGACGTAGAGGTTTGTCTGAGGGTCTCTTGGGCTCATGGATCAAGTCGAGAGCTTCCAGGAGGGTTGGTCCTTTGTACCAGTCAAGATTGGTCGACCTCTCGATCATGTTGTCACCCTCAAAACCAGATATCGGGACAAAAGGAATCTTGTCAGGGTTGTACCCAACCTTCTTCAAGTAGGAAGAGACTTCCTTAACAATTTCATCATACCTTCCCTTGGAGTACTTGGGAGTGGTGGCGTCCATCTAAAATACATAAAGATTGTGATAAGTTAGAACGGATAAGAGCTAAGTGTAATACACAAAAGCATGCTCCTCAAACAAAGAGCACTGTTACCAGAATATAATTGATGTAATTTAGAACAGAGCTCTTATCAAAGAAGCCAAAAAATCTTTAATTACACCGACTTAAATAGAACACAAATATTACGGGAAGTTCAATCTCAATCCGGTAATGCTAAAAAATCCAACAGAAATGAGTAAAAATCAAACTTTACCAACACTACTTAGTAGGAAATGTATATATAACGATTAGAACATTCCAAAGCCATGTTTACTCGACTAGCTGATCTAAACAAACTTCCAAAAAAATAGATGATCTAAACGCTAACCAGGAACTCATGAAAATAAATACCTCAAGCATAAAAATATATAAATGACAAAGTTGTATACCTTGTTACAGCAGCAGATCATTTGCTTAACTCCAAGTGTAAAAGCCAGAAGAGCATGCTCACGAGTTTGACCATCCTTTGAAATACCCGCCTCAAAACCACCAGTGGTAGAATCAATGATGAGCACAGCACAGTCGGCCTGAGAAGTACCAGTAATCATGTTCTTAATGAAGTCTCGGTGACCAGGAGCATCAATGACGGTACAGTAGTATTTGGTAGTCTCGAACTTCCACAGAGCAATATCGATGGTGATACCACGCTCACGCTCAGCCTTGAGCTTGTCAAGCACCCATGCATACTTGAAGGATCTCTTGTTCATCTCAGCAGCTTCCTTCTCAAACCGCTCAATCACACGCTTGTCAATACCACCAAGCTTGTAGATGAGATGTCCGGTGGTAGTTGACTTCCCAGAGTCGACATGGCCAATGACCACAATGCTGATGTGAACCTTCTCCTTACCCATATTGGTCACTGAGAGTAAAGCTGCAGCAACATAAACCACATTGAATGAGATTTATTCATTCAATATAAAAATAAGACAGTGACAAGGGTTCGATAATAGGTTAATTTGAAGGTTGGATATTTTTTAAGAGTTAACATCGTAAATTACGGGAACATCCAAGCAAATCACGTGGAATAAAAACGTATTTTTTTGGCAATTTGCATAAATTAAAGACAAAGTATTTACTGAACCGAATCACCAACAATATTTAGCCTCTACCACCGAAAAATTCAACCTTACTTTCCGATTAAAAAATAGCAAACGTTCTCAATTTACAATCGATAACATGCACCAACCACTTGCGAGTTCTAAAATGACATAAAACAAATTAACAATCTTCTAACTAAAATATCCCAACCCAAATTCTAGAAACTCGAACTGCTCCCAACAATTGGGAGAAGGATCGATAAATTAAACGAATCAAAAGGCTTCCAAAAAGGTAATTTTGTTGGACTATTTGAAGAAAATAAAAAAACCTCCCTTTAAATGGTACTAACTACAAAATCAAAGAATTCCTTGGTACGAAATAACAAGCTGCAATCAGAAGCAACTTACATTGAGAAATGAATGGGTAAACTCGACGAAACATACAAACAAACACAGATTAACATATTCTAATCAGTCCGAACACAACTCTTACACACCTAGTAAATCTACAATCAAAATAACACGTAAACCGACAGAAGAACCCTAAAAAAATCCCAAACACAACGAATTTCACACGTCAATGACATAGGAAGAAGATCTAAAATGGCAATGAGGCAGATTACTTGCCTCCAGAGAAGGCTGGATCGATGTAGAGGATGCGAGTAGTGATATTTTATGGTATTGGAAGTGCTGCTCTATTTATAGTGCAAACTGCCGTGCGAGCTAGGGTTTTGGCAGATATTAGCGATTGGACGTATTTGCCCTTGTTTGCCGATGGAAAGACGGTTTAGTTCTTTGGCTAACTTAGGGCCCAATCGCTATTAGTTATCCAGTAAATTCTGGACATTTTCACAATCAGCCGGCCCATTCCGAAAATTATTTTATTTTATTTTATGAACATAAATGGATGGTATCCCAAACATGTGAAATTAACTTATTACCCTCGTTCCTGCTAACATGACTTGTCAATTCATGCACTAAACTTTGTTTGGGCACACAAATGATCATTTATCATGAACATAAAGCTAGTGGACGATGGAAATTTGAGCCCCTTTTATAATTGAATTTAATCGGACTTGGTTAAATCAAACTAAATTTATATATTTAATTGATCTAAAATAAAGAAGAATAAAATAGAATTTCAAAATTTTATTTGGCATATTAAAATTTTATTTTCTCATAAACGGAGTAATAGCTTACATCCCTAGCATTTGGCCTATACATGTGGTCATTAAACCAAAATTTGGAACCAATTGTACAAAATTAAATTTAAATTAGCAATGGCAGGGCGGACACTCAGTTATTAAAATGACAAAAGACGGTATTTGCCTAGCATCATGTATCACTCTTATATTGGCTCCATCTAAACAAATCATCTTCACTATCATATAACTTCAAAGGGCTTCCATCTTCTGCCAAGTCTTGTCCTACGCCTTCCTCCTCCTTTTGTCCCTCCATCTGCTGCTGCTGCTGCTGCTCGTTCTTAGCTTCTTCATCCTTTCATGGACACAAAAATGAACGGTGAATAATAGAAGCCACGGATATTAAATATTTCCCATTTCTTCTAACAAATTGTAAATTCTAGATCAAGTAGTCATTGGGGAACTGCATTGGAGTGGCACCATCAAATATTAATAAGAAAAAAGGTTCCGTGCGCAAGGATTAAGGAAATAAGAACAGGTTATAATAAGTGAAGGACGTGTCAGGAACCTTAAACATTAAATGCTTTGCATATTTTATCAACTTAAGCATTTTCGTCCGATTACTGTCATTCAAGCATATATAAGATGCAGTTATAGTATAATAACCAACTATTCGAAACTATTGGGGATAAAAGGGAAACGGCATTACATTGACATCAGAAGCATCATGAACCCCCTCATCCGCAACGTCATTGTCTCCCAATTCGGTAGAGCCATTTTTATCAGCATTCTCTTTTTCTTCAGCTGCTATTTGTTGTAGTCGCACAATCACCGCCTCAAAATGTGAATGATCTGCACAAAAGAGAGCCACCAACAATATTTAAAAGAAAACCAGCATATTTAAATGTTCAATGTCCCTGAACTTCTTAGGTAATTCTCTTTCTCCAAACCCAATGGTTGATAAAGGGTGTCGGAAATTACGGCACATGCATACCTTTAGAGCGATTGGTCAAAGCATCACGAAGCCTCAATGGTTGCTGTCGTTCTTCTTTTTTGTATTTCAGCTTTACTTGACGACGTGTACGACCGGGAAAAAGTTGCTGGATCAAAGAAAGGTCTGTCCCAAACTGCCTCACACCCTGAAGGGGGAGATGGGTACAAATAGAAATCAAATCTTACAAAGTTCTCAGTTGCAAATGAGATGTAAAAATATCTGTCCCACACAAGGAATATTCTACAAGTAAATTTGGAAAGAAAATGACACGCGTATGCAAGAAATTGACTTGAAATTACTCTAGAAAGACAGAACGGTTGAGAAAAGTTCAAAAGTATAACACTATTCCATTTTAACAAGCATTTGAATGCATAAATCATGAAAAATACATCAATTTCCATCAACAAGGAGAACCTAAGACTGGTAATGTTCACCGTATCCCTGATCATCATTTTGAAGTTTGAACAACGTGACTTGTTCATCTATTTAAACTGTGTTCAGTCTGCCCCATGAGTAACAATAGAAACGACCATCTAGCGGTGAGATCATAGCCAAATCTAGTCTAATGGCCCAAATTCTCTGTGTGCTTCATCAATCGATACAGAAATCATAAACTAATCACTCTCAGTTTCTTTTTATGAAAATATATTCAAGTTAAAAACAAATACCTCATAGAACAATTCAGTGTCCTGTTTTGACCATCGTGCAATTGGTGTTCTATCCATGTAAGTCTGATAGTTGAAACAAATGCTGCTCTCTTCAACCCTAGGGCTTAAATGTACATCATCATCTTCATTGAAGAACTCAGAAGAGTTATCATGACTGCAGCATTAGATCAAAGGTAAAACTTTTTCTCAAAGTGCTATTAATTTTTCAGGCCAGTTACGGTGCATCCATATTGTTAAGCCACTGAGAAATTGAAATAAGGGAGATTATTCAGTGCAACATCTATCTGAACTTCAATACGAACAACATATGTCTTGACAATTGAATACCCACTATTTCCTCACCAGTTTGACTTTTGCAAGAAAATATTATAAGAAGCATGGGCTCAATAATTTTCTATTTTGTAACAAACTAAAGTTAGTATAACGCTTTATTTTCTTAAACACGCATCAAGAAATCCAACATCTCCGGCTGACTCAATGCCTGTTTTCTTCCCGGAAAGATTGTATCATTAAGATCCAAAACTTCAAGAATGCGGAACTGGGAATTTGCATTCAAACAAGAGATCACATGTAACACAAATTAACTATGCTGAGAGAAAGAGCTATTTGTTAGAATGTATTGGATTGAACATCTTGACTAGGATCCGAATGAGATATTATTACCTTGGTTTTGTTGAGGGTGCTCCTGCTACTGATTCTTCTTTTTTCTGTATAATGTAAATTAAAATATCAACTTGTATAAAAAAAAAATCAACCATATAAAATGAGCAGGACACAAATACTGAATGCCTCATGTAGAAGTAGCAGCAATATAATTTTGTAAGGTAACCTTGATATTTTTCTAGTCACTCATATTTCATGCATCCATAGTAATTAGCTCCAAGCTATAAAAAAAAGAGGGACGATGTGCAACATGCTTACCATCTGCCGCTCCTTGTGCTCTGCAAGCAGAATTAAATCCCTAAGAGGTACCTTTTGGTAATCAATATCATCTTCTGGCGTTTCAAGCAAAACCTTGTCCACTATATCACAAAGATTTCTGATAAAAAATGTAATCAGGATTCAAAACCAAAAATCACAGTAAGATTAACAACTACATTTTCTTCTCCGTGTAGAATGAGAGAATTTTTTAGGCTTTGCATCAGCATCCTGCTGTGAGGCTCCCTTGGAAATCTTGCGCTTTCTAGCAGTTTTTTCTCCATCACCATCTTGTTTTTTAGACTTCCTCTTCACCTTTTTTGTTAGGAATTCACTGTCCTCTTGATATTCCTCATTATTAATATTGCCCTCCTCTAGAACAGAACTGCCCAGACATTCATCTGAAGACACCCAACCAGCAAGAATCTCATCTTCTGACTCATCAGCTAGTTCACATATATTCGTTTTGGGAGGTTTTCGTGGCCTTAACGATCTACCAGTTTCATTTTCTCGCGTGGATGTGAAAGCGTTTTCCTGTGGTTGAGATGAATCTGATGCAGTAGGATCATCATTTTTTCTTGCCTTGGCCCGGCGTGAAGCCTAGCACATATAAACCAAAACAAAAGCATATTTAGCAAAGGTTGAATCATGCACCACATAGAAAAAGAAAAAAAACAGATGTCAACCAAACTACTTTACAAGTTTTGCAGGAATTTTTGGCATGCTGTCCAGATGGATGCCTGAAACCAACTGGTTTGTTTCCTTGAGATTCATGGATCCATCGGTCACAGGCAGTTCAGAGGTAGCATCAGCAGGAATGGCAGGAGTAAATCCTATGGATGAAAGATCAAGAACATCCTCCTGATCAAATGCAGGAAGCGGTTCCTTATTAGCAAAATTAATTTCAGGGGAAACCTGTTGTGGACAAAATGGGCTAGAAACTGCCTCGAATCTGCCTCGACACATCTCCTGCATTTTCATTTTTGGCTTGGGGTGAAATTTTCCAGTTCTCTTATCTGTCCACCAATTATAATATCAAAATCTAATATTAGAAGCAAACATATCCTTATAAAGTTGTATGAAATTGCATACCAGATCTAGTAATTAACTCGGACAAGTTGCCCATATCCATGACATTCATTTCCTGTGGTTAATCAACTTTCATCACAAATTATCGAAATACAACAATCATGATTAAGAGGTTAAAAAAGAGTGAGTTTTTCTAGCATGTCAGTTCTTACATTGGTTTCCGTTACTCCATTGTCCATATGACCAACTCCATCGCCGCTTGAAACAGTAGGTTCCCCAACAGACAAAGGAAATGATGGAGCATCAGTGGTTTTAGACTGGTTTGAGTCATCAACAGATGAAAGAACTGGAATAGCGAGCCCCCATTCTCCATTATGAGAGTTAGGGATAATAACAGTCTCTTGAGGAGGAATAGTGCCTTCTGTAAGGTTATTGTTGACAAACAAATGTTTAGGCGTTACACAATTAGTATGATATCAGGATTTAATCATGACAGGATTGTAGGAAATTAACCGTTCGTAAATCTTTGTAATTAGGAATTAGGGATATCGTTACTATAATTAATCGCATCTATTGCACTATAAATAATTGTCAGAGAAAAAGGGTGTCTTCCACATTTTATTTCAACAGTTATTACGTAATTCATGTTGTAAAATCAGTATCTATTTGATCACCAATTTCACCAAAAGAGAACCAAACTAATAGAATAAATAGTAACTTAAGAATAGAGGATAACTAATAGAAGGAACTTCTTGCTTACCGATATCTGAAGCAGTGTGAGGAATAAAATCATCAAGGGAATCAAGTCCAATAAATATATCAGCATTCTGCAAATGGGAAAATATATGTGTTAGCGTATTAAATCAATAGATGCAACAAGTTATAAAGTACTCGCCTCACCAACCGACTTCCCCATGCAAGAATGCCAGCCTCCACTATCATTGGGCACAACATCCAAACCAGACTGCAAACTAACAGTTGAGTTGGCAACCTTCTGATCCAAGAAGCTCACTGACTCATAATTCTGCTGATCATCTGTAAGGACATCAATTACTGTCTCAAAATCAACGTAATAGAACACAGGACCAACAATAACTAATATCGCTTATTCTCTGAATAAATAAAAACTAAAGTATCCCATTTTCATTCAGAAATACTAACTATGTTCTGATGGCTTTGCAGTTGTGGCAGGCTCACTTAACTCACTCTCTACAGCATTTATTAATGTTGCACTAGAGGAAGAAATCAAAGTTGGGGTAGAGTCATTTCTACGTGTTCGTAACTTCGCCTTAGGCTGGAACTTTCCGGTGGGTCGAGCTGCGGAAGTGTTGAAGTTAATGTCATCACTTATTAACCAGTAAAAATGCATACATGAAAGAAAGGTAACAAGAAACATTACCATTATTTACAGCTCCAACAGCAAAAATGTCATCCAATGAATCCAAATCAATCCCCATCTATGTATTAGCTGAGTCGAAACGAATCTAGCAAGTAAGACCACCAGGACAAAAAGTTTCAGGTACCAAACAGGCCGACAATATAAAATTTTCTAAAAGGCTAGAACAAGAAAAAGGTCGAAGTTAAAGAAAAATAACGACATATTTCACAGTTATATGATATGTCTAATCATCAAAACATGCCAACCGCATCTTAGAAAATGTAAACCCAATGATAAAAAAAAAAATTATCCTTTGAGCTGATCCTTAAAATTGGTTTCAGAAAGTTAGAATCTATTGTTCTGATCAACACAGAATAACTATTCCCGAAATCGATCCTAAATCTCAATCTTGCTGCTGAATTTTTACATCATAAGCGAACAAGAGAAAATTACCTCTGAATTGACAAAATAAGAACAGAGAGAGAACAAAACGCTCACCACCATCTCCTACAAACCGTGGATAGGGTTAACTGAATTACACGTAATTGTTTGAAAATTTTTAAAGAGGTGGATATATAATACTGTGTGATGAAACTTGTAGTGTGGGGAATGGAATTCATAGGAGCAAAGTTTTATGAGAGTCCGAGTCCGAGTCCGAGTCCTGAATAATATTTTATTATCAAATAATAAGAGTTAATAAGAGTGTGTTTGGTAACCAAAATTTGAGAGGATTTCATTGGATTTGGATTTCAAAATCCTATTTTTACTGTTTGGCAAGGTGATTCAAAAAAAGAATTCGGATTTGTTTAGAATTTTATGGGATTTCATGGGATTTCAATTAGTATATCCAAATCCCATCAAATTTGATAAGATTTTGTGGGATTTGGATTTTAAAAACAGACAATTACTTTTTTATCCAAATCCCATCAAATTTAATGAGATTTATAAGGGTAACTTAGTAAAATTTTAAAATTCCAAATTCGAATTCCTTTTTCTCCCAACAAAAAATGGATTTGTAAATACCATTTTTAAATTTTAAACCAAACACCAAATAGAATTTCAAATACTTGAATTTCCAAATCCAATTCCAAATCCAATTCCAAATTCAAATCCAAATACATATTTACAAAGAACCAAACACACTGTAAATAATGAAAACTAAAAAAATTATATGAGCTTGAGTTATCCTCAAAATATTCGTTTGAGCTTAACATATCGTATAAATCCTCACCTAAGAACTAATAAGGTTGGATATCACAAATCAAACCTCGGGTTCAAGTTTAATAAAAATTACCAGAGCAACTTGTAAGTTTCAAAATAATGTTCAAGATTCAACTAAAATGCCCAAGCTCATATATTTTAGATTAAATTGCATAAATTTCCAAAATCAATAAAGCTAATATTCACGCATCGCTAAAATCTCATTAATTCGATAATTCACAATAAAGTTCCATTTTACTCCAATCGAAGTAAAGTTTCAACCAAACAAATTATTTCCCGAATCTCAGTTGAGAAAGGCCAAACTAAATGTACCATAATATAGTATAATCGAACTATGACCTACAATGCAATGTATGTAGGGTATGTCAATGCATGACAGCTTGAACCAAGTCTGAGAACACCACACATGACAAAAATTACCTTGCACTGCAACCTTCAAACCAAAAATTAAAAAATAAAAATAGCATCTAGTTCTGCGGCAACAACTGAGCCCAAGTGAAGGATACTCGAGCAGAGGCAACATGAATAATGTCATGGTGATCTCTAATCACCGCTCTCGTACTATAACTACCTTTATGTTCACGGAAAACATACACCAAGTTTAAAGTGTTCTGAAAGATATTTCGTCAACTTCTCTACCCTATCATAGTGTTTAGCAACTGATTTTGATAACTATGTTCTCTTTCCTCTCTGAAATTTCTCGAGACAAAAAGAAAACAAAATTACCTTAAGCGACTGATTGGTATTTCTGGGACTGTGTTTCCGATAAGAAATATCTTTCCAAATGACACATAATTGCACAACAAACAACTCAAAGATAGTTTTTGAAAAATGGTCCTTGAAAACCACGCCACAATACAAAAATGATTGTTTTTTGCATTTTTTTTAAACAAGGACAAAGTACATTATATTTCCAAATACAATGTTTTGAAATCTAACAATCAGAATAAGCTTTAATATGATGCCTATTTCCCACTCGCCACATTAATACTTTAATAATAAGATCTCAACTCCACATTATAGATATCCATATATAAGATGTGTTAGATCTTATTTTTGCATCTATAATATCCAGATGTTTAAAATAACGAGTGTTAAGTACATGTGTCATCATGGATGTCGTATATTGGATTATCCGCTAAGGATTTTATTGGTTGGATCAGATATTAAATATGTCTCATAAAATTGATCCGTGTGACGATCATACAAGAGTTTTTATGAATTTTTTCATTGGATGTGAAGTCTAAACACTTGTTTCTTCGACTCTACAATTCAAAATCAATGAAGTGGTTTGAGGTGTGATCCAATGTGGAAGTTATTGCAAAAAGATTTGTAAAAAATTTAAAATTGTGGACTTTAAAATTCAAAAACATCACTTTACTATGTACGCATGAATTTATATAGCAGTCATAATTCGAATTAATTTTCACTATTTATAGCGTGGACGCCAGAACTATGGTATTATTCATGGGAGACTTTAGTGCTTGTACTTCGATGGATAAAAGAATTTTAAGTCCCCTCTAGTGGTTCGTACGTTGTTAATGTCATTTATTAGAAGAAAAACACAAATATTTTGAAGTAATCATTCATATGCTCATATTTAATAGAAATTAATTACTCTGTACACATGATACGCGTGTGTATAGTCTTTTTCATCATTATCGTTAGACTAAAGTAAAATTTGACAAATTATGGAAGGATTAAATTGATAATTGAATTGTTGAAATAAAAAAATAAAAAAAATGTGTGTTGAAATTTATTTAAAAAAACAAAAAACAAAAGTGTAATATTAGTATCACATAAATGAAAAGTTGGAAAAAAAATTGGTGTCCTATCATGTCTTCAACTTTAATAAAATAGAAAAGATGTACGGATTAAATTAATTTTTTTATTTTTTTTTGTTTTAGTTGAGGGTAATTAGTCTCTTTGAGTCTCAAACCTATTATTATATATTTACAAAATTGGAACATTGACGATAGTTATAGATAAAAATATCATTCATATATAATAGTTTATTATTTATTTTTTTATGACATCATTCTTTAGTTGAACCAGATAAAACCTAAATCTAATATAGTGGTTTACAAAACACGTTAATTAAGTAAATCGTATTGGACAAATCATGTACAATAGACTAACTCGAAAAAATGTTGACAAGAAAATCGAGCTCATGACCATTACCAAATGTTTACATATTTCACAAGGTCGGATGTTCCATTGAGTGTTGTTTTAGATTTTAATGAAATTGTTTTAGTGCTTTTTGCGTGAGAAGGATCCAAATTGTTCCACATTTAGGGTAAAATTTGGATACAAAATCTAGAAAAATTTCACTAAATATCATTAATAAAACGATACGCCATGTGGCACTTGGTTAACCAAAATTAAATATCAAACCGAAAACTAAACAAAATACATGTCGACTACCTCCCGAACACGTGCAACTCACGCGGTCGCAAAAAATCCACCTGTCAACTCACACTCTCTCTCTCGCTCGCTCGCGCGCGCGCGCGCACACACACACACAGAACAATCCTCTGTTAAACACCATTTCGATGATCGAATCGAATTTAACACGAATCTTCAAGTCGTTTTCTTCTCCACAAATCCTTCGGTTCCAATAATTGATTTTCTTGCCGCTGTTGGAAAATCTTAATACGGCTATCGATCCAATCGATTTTCAAGCAAATACTCTATGGTGAACAAAAAGGTGCCCGAATGGCTCAATAGCTCCCTTTGGTCGGCTCCTCAACCTCCGGTGTCACCACAGACTCCACAGAACCCTGGCTCCGCGATTGTCGAACCGCCGGCGGTGGTGGCACGGCAGGAGTCTCCCAGTACTTCTAACACGTCTACTGCTGCTGCGAAAGGGGAAGATGGGGATCTGCTGAGTGGTAGTCATGGTAATGATGGTAGCTTTTCTTACAATGATGATGAAAATGGAAGCTTCTCAGCCCACTCCACCGCTTCTTCTGGTGGTGTGGTCGCAGCTGGGCCGCCGCCGCGCCCTGCTGCTGAGGATGTCTCTAGGCATGCTCAGCTTTTACAACAGGTTTTTCTCCCCCCTTCCCCTACCCATCTCTAGAGACTCTTAAATTAGCAAATTGTTTATTTAAGAATGCATTTTTAGCCTCAAGAGAGAAATTAGAAGATATTTTTCGTGCAGATTGATCTAGTTACATGGTTAAGAATCCTTATTCGGGTGTTAGTGACAATGAATAAAGCGAAATAGATGCTGACTCAGTTCCTTCCCCTAGCGAACAATCTTAGATTTTGTAAGGAGAATTGAATGTATTGACTTATTGATAAATATCTGTAGTTGCTGTTGCCCATGGTTTTCGTTGGTGTGTCAAGTTCTCCGTAATAGAATGGGCATACCATAAATCCTTTATATTGCACGCCGTCACTTATAGGTTGTTCATACAAGCTTAGCCTCAAGGTGATACCATATGTTGATGTGCAGTCTCTCTTCTTTCCCCGTGATTTAAAAAAGGAGGAAAATTTCTACTCCTGCTTATGATTTGAACACTAATCAATGCGTCTAACCATTTCTTCCAGTCAAATCTTGTCAAACTATTTTCAATTTTATTCTTTCCAAACAGAGAAGTAGGATTGCAATTACAAACCCCCCATCGAAATGAATTGGATAAACATATTTTTAATATTTCCATGCAAAAGCCAGCAAATGTGAGATTACTATCGAATCTTATGGGATAATGCATTCGGTGAGTAAGTGCCTTCTCCTATTTCCTATTCATGTTTGAGAGTCTCCTTTGAAAAACATGAAGATTGTCAACTTGGTTCTCATTTTAGTGGAGGGAACTAATGATGGCTTCAGATATACTGGGAATCATGAACTTTTAGCTATCATGCTGAGTGAGATTCCCAATGACCTCTTCCCTCAAGAATTATACTTGAATTATTTCAGAAACTAGAATTGTGACGTTGATGTGATTATCCCAGTAAAAAGAACATTATGAGAATATAATTATTCCTGCCTAAATGTCGGTTTTGGACTTCCATCGTGCTAAAAGGGAGGGTATTTCATTTGTGAAGCAAGGGATCCAGGTTTACCACTTATAAGCATATGTCTCCTTTAATATTCAAAATTATATGCCATGTGGCCATGCCTATCTACAATAGGACTATACTTCCTAGGCATTCAGTTTGTTTCAATTGAACTTCTATTCATTTGAAAAGGTGGATTTATCTCCCATGTGTGTGGTCGGTGATCTCAGGATTATGATATATAAACATTTGTCTCCTTTGGATTAAAAACTATAGGCTGTGCTCTCTTCTTTTTCATCATTTAAAACATATACGAGGTGCTTTCTCCTTTTTTTGGATGATCTTATCGATTGCATGACTTTCTTCCTGTTTATTTTTAACTACTAGTTGTCAAGGAAGATTATAAATATGGGAGAAATACGGAGGCTAGCATCCCAGGGGATTCCTGATGGAGCTGGGATTCGTCCAACAGTGTGGAAGGTATATATCGTTATGAACTTCTCTGCTTTATGCCTGTTTTTTAGGAAAAGGCGTGGAAGTTAACTTTATAAAGCTATTGATATTGGCATGCCTAATTTAAGAAAGGAAAAAATCAGTCAGCGATAGTTGAAATCCAGAGGCTATTGCAGCTAGTGCTTGAAATATGATATGTATCAGTTGACAATTTTAGGAATTTGAGAGTTGGAAAGCCGAATCATTAAGTATTAGTTTTGATAGATTTTTATGTGGGTAGCACTTTTTAACATTTCATATTTTCGTGAAGTTTTTATGTAGAACGAGAGGCAGGATCGATAAATGAATCAATCTGCATTTGAATTCTGCCGTGCAATATTTTTGTGCTTGTGTTGACAAATCTTCTATTCCAAAGAAAATGTGAGGACAAAATAGTCTTATGTGTGCAGAATGACCTTCAGTAGTCAAGGCGAATTTTTGAATAATTGAAAAGTAAAACATCCTTCAGACCAGTCTTTCAGAAATATAAGTTACTCATAACGAGTTGCTTAATCTGTGGAGTTAGAATAATATGGGTTGTTGTCAAAGTGTGTTGAACTGAATGGAGTTTCTTAGAGATCTTGTTCGTACAGCTATGTCTTGACTGGTTTAGGCTACCGAAGAGTCACTTGATGCCAGCCACAGAGGCTCTTCTCAATACCATATCTGCATTTATCCCGCTTTAATTATTCGTGTTTCTGTTTTCTGATAATAGGTGATGTGGCTTGTTAAGAATTTCATGAAGTATCGGTTATTCAGAGAAATAATTTTGTCATTGTCGTAGGTGCAAGTGTTAATGTAAACAACAATGATGGGATACCATCAAAGCAAGAGAAAGGTTGATTGTGGCAAAAACCTCCTCCTCCTTTCAGAATAATTACTGTTTTAAGAATGTGCTGGAAAGTATAAAAGATGAGCCTAAGTGCTCTTCCATTCTTCTTTGATTATATGGATGTAAATATTGTGAATAGATGATAATGAAAACCTGTTACTCAACAACTGATGATGTATATTTTTCACTATGTGTCTCTATTGATTTCAAAACTCTAATAATTGGAGTAATATCTTACGGGATCTTCGCAGCTGTTATTAGGGTATTTACCAACTGATCGCTCGCTTTGGCCTTCGGAACTGGCCAAGAAAAAGTCGCAGTATAAGCATTTCAAAGAGGAGTTAATGATGAATCCTGTACGTTCTTGTGTCCTAAACTCTTCTAAAAATCAGCTATATTCTACATGATGATGCCTTTGTATACGTTATATTTACATCTACTGGATTGATTTCTTGTTACTACCAGCTTGAGCTGAGTTTATTTATTTAGGTTCAACTCAAGTTAATTCCATCAGGATTTTCATTCCAAAATATATTCCATAATGAGTTCCATTCTTTGATTGCTGTCGCTGTTCCGAGAGTCTCAGACATCATGAAAGCACATAAAATGCTTGGTTCCTGTTTATAAGTTTTTTCAAACCATGTAGAGATATTTTTACCTCTGCACTACTTCCAATTTTTTTGCATCTTCTGAATTTTTCCTTGGCTAGTCAGTCAGATATTACCAGGAAGTTGGAAAAATCAAGTCTTGAGAACAATGAACCGGATGGGAATCAGGGTTTCCTCTCTAGATCGGAGATAGCTTATGGAGAGCATCCCTTAAGTCTTGGGAAGAGTAGTGTATGGAATAAATTCTTTCAGGTACTGTCTTTCTTTTCAGCAGTGTTGGGATCGTATTGCTGATGTATGGACGTCATGCCACCTTTGTTTGCCCTGTAGCGAGCCCTTGTTGTATTTAAACACTTGAGTTGTTTGTCTTTCATGTATTAATAATCTACCATGAGTACAGCATGTAAAGTCAGTGATTAGTATGGTATGGGGTTTGATCCCACTTCTATAATTTGTAGGAGACTGAAATAATGGAACAGATTGACCGAGATGTCATGCGTACTCATCCAGATATGCCCTTCTTCTCAGGGGACTCAACTTTTGCTAAATCCAACCAAGTGAAGCCCTCATTTCTCAGTCTTTCTAGTTTCTAGGTTAAATAAAAGTACATTTATTTCACTTACACTATATATTTTACTTTCAGGAAGCTTTGAGAAATATATTGACTGTATTCGCAAAGTTGAATCCTGGAATAAGATATGTGCAAGGGATGAATGAAATCTTAGCACCTCTATTCTACGTGTTTACAAATGACCCGAATGAAGAAAACACGGTAAGATAGGTTTCTTGGTTTCTAATTTTTTTCTACTTTCTGCGAATGCAATTGATTTAATATCTTTAATTTAAATAAATATGTCCAACTTTTGACTGTTTTACTGCAGTAATAAAATTTTATTACTTTTCGGTCATTATTCCATCTGAAATTTCTTGAAAAGTTGGTGGTCTTTCAAAGAAAATGTGTGCTTTTTCCACTTTGTGTATTTTGATATTTATGTCGAAGATTTTTTTAATTTCAGTACGAAACGAAACACTCTTAAGTACCTTGAATATATCTATATTTTTTCCTCGTTCCAAGTATGTAACTTGTATAAGTTAAAGATGCGAGGAGCGGAAATTGGCAAAGCCAAACCTATCTTATTGATAAGAGCAAGGGAGTTTAATGCATCCGTTACTCAGCTCTACCATTCTACGCCTCCACGTATCTCAGTAAATAATGAGGGTAATTAATGTTGAAGTTTCCCATTCCTTCCTAGGTTAAGACCCTTGCTATTTTCTAGTTATATCAAAACGGCCTTCTAGCTAGATTGCATATCCAAAATTACCAAGCCCTCTTTGAAGAGCGGGCATTGCTCACTTTGCATGTATTACTGTCGGGTTGAGGTTCTTGCTCTGAAATTTGGATACATTTGTTTTGTTTTTCTTGAGTGCCTGTTAAACTCAATTGAACTGCTTCCATGGTAGATTTTTATTTCAATTATGGTTTGATGGATCTCTTTACTTGGTAAATAATTTCTTAAGATTGAAAATATATTGAGATCATATCCATGAAAAGTAAAGGCAAAGTAGGTATATAATAATTCAATAAAGCAGAAGTTTATAATATCACTTCAGATCTTCATCATTTAAAGTTATCAAGTTAATTTGCTTAAGCTGAGAGGAAAATGACTGATGTTTGAATAATTTCTGTGAAATTTTTTGTTTTGCTCTTTTGGTTTCTTTTTCTTCTTTAATTTCGTCTTGCAAGTCCTGCAGGGTTCTGCTGAAGCAGACACTTTCTTCTGTTTTGTGGAGCTATTGAGTGGGTTTCGGGATAATTTTGTTCAGCAACTTGATAACAGTGTTGTTGGAATACGGGCTACAATCACAAGATTATCGCAGCTTCTAAAGGAGCATGATGAAGAATTGTGGCGTCATCTTGAAATGACCACAAAAGTAATATCACGTCCTCCTCTGTTGAAACTGTTTATTATGTTTTCTCTTTTTTATTGTTCGACTATGTTTCTGGATCACAGTGTGAGAAAGGATGCTGATTTCCTGGGTATCAGAGTTAGAACAACATGATAGCTTGAGCCACGCAAGAACATACTGGCAAAAAAATGTTCCCATTGGGGTTTTTGCGTGTATGCTTTATTATGTGTTTATCATTGTTATTTCTACTTCATGGACACATTAAGTTAACCTGTCTGGGGTCTTATATGGAGGATTTTTAGGCCTCCTTGTACTGTAATAAACCTTTACAGTAACTGATGTTTATGATCAGATATCTTTCATATAATGCATGCTTGAAGCGTAGGTATCACAAATATGACAGTCAATTCAGGAGCATGTTTATTGTTTCCTCATGGGGTTGTGTTTGTACTTTCAGGTCAATCCCCAGTTTTATGCATTCAGGTGGATTACGCTACTTTTGACCCAAGAATTTGGTTTTGGAGACTGTCTCTTAATTTGGGATGCACTCCTGAGTGACCCCGATGGTCCTCAAGTAAGTTGGTTTTTTTATCAGTTCTATTGATTTCTATATATGTATATGCATAATCGATTTATATGTGATAATGCCTTGAGCATTTGGTTCATTTATTGATTAAAATTTAAAGGAATAATCGATGGAATGTTTTGAGAACATTCAAAGATGGACATCAGACACATCAAGTCATAAAAAAGTATCTGATTTACGTGGAATGATGCTATGATCACGCCATAAGATAATGTTGTCCCAGATTTATTTTCAATAATACTGTAACTATGTTTCCCTTTTTCCTTTTATACTTTGTTCATTCTTTATACTTCATGATCACACCACTAGTTCTTCGCTTGAATTGTTTCTCCGCTGAAAGGCCACGAAGTGTGACAAAGCAAAGCATTTTTAATTTGCAGGAAATATTACTTCGAATTTGTTGTGCGATGCTGATAATTGTCAGGAGGCGCCTACTTGCAGGCGACTTCACTTCTAATCTGAAGCTACTCCAACACTACCCATCCACAAACATCAGCCACCTTCTTTATGTTGCTAACAATTTGCGTATCCATGTGGCTGGATGAATTTGTCAACAGCTGTTTTTGTTAGTCTTTTTCGTTTTTTGTTTTTCATTTTACATTCTATTTTACTTGTAATATGCAAAGATGTAATTGTGAAATGTAGTGATTTTTAGGAACCGTTGTTTAGTTCTGTTGTTGACCGGCCTAGGTTTCTCTCATCACATTTTATCACCCTCCCTGTTTTTCGAGTCGGCAACTCCCCTAGAATTTCTTACATATTTCATATTACTCGGCAGAATGAAGTGCATGAATTGAATTGAGGTTGATTTACCCAAGAAGAAAATCATTTAGGATGAATTATAGTCAATGAGAGATGTATGAGGTGTGCTAAAATCATTCAGGATGCCCATCTGATGACAGATATATAAACAAAGCCAAAAAAAACAAAAAAAAATAAAAGGAAAAATGTGCACATTTATTCGAAAGGCTTGTTGCCGTAACTCGAGAAGCTTTTTTTTTTTGTCGACCTTGCTTTTCCCACTTCACTTTCAGATACATGTAGGTGGTTGTTGGCTATTACTTATTTATTGTAAAAGTAAGTTTTTATGGTTAAAACTAGTTGATTCTATTCTATGAATCTTTAGCTTAAACTCTCAATTATTACAGATTAGCAACTTCGAACAAAGATGGATCCAACTAAAACCACCTATTGTTTTCTTAGAATTTATCATTTATATTTTATTCCACTTCCTGAAAAATGTTGTCAGCTGAAGACGACGTACGTGTTCAAAGCATTCAGCCAATTTTAACTAATCCATAAAATGTTGCACTATTAATTTTATTATTTGACTGATTACATATGCCGTTCAAATAAAAGAGGAAAAATAACACGAGGTCGTTGCATTGTGCACTAAAAAAGGGATTGTATGCCTACTCACCCTCCGAAGCTTCATATCTAAACATACAGATAAAATTAGTTCAATGGCACTTGCCACATAAATAAACCAGAGGAATACCTGATTAGATGCACCAAGGAAAATTTACTACTCCTGCCTGGCTCTGGTTAGTCGTCGTGATGCAGCTCACTCCAGAGTGACAGAGGCGACCATCGAATTTCCTACTTATCTACCATGGATGTTGAATTCATTGAGACAGATTCTGCGTCGTCGATCGCTCCTGTTGTCAACTGACTGTCAATATATCCACAACATCATCTGGTGGGCATTTATCAGCTGGATCGGCAGCTGGTGTCCGGCAAAAGCACTCGGCCCAGAATTTTTACAGAATGACTCAGGTGATATCCGTTTGTGTTTTGCATCACCCGTCTAACAGATTCTTCAAAACCTGCTACACGCCTCTTTTCCCTATCAATAAAGATAGGGGCGAGAGATTTTCTATCCGGTTGAATGTTTTTGAGGAAACCACAGTAGAGGCGATGACCAAGTAGATTATTAGCAAAGTTGCTTGGACCATCATATATTCATATGTTGGCATGAAAATGTCTGAGAGCAGACATACCATATAATCTACAGCGCAACCCAAAACGCCATTTGTATTCTTGGCCAGTTCGCCCGTGTAATCTAATGTTTTGTGATTTTCATGGTGAAAGAACAAAGATCGAAAAGGTTTCATGAATCGTTCACCTACAAATAGGTACCCGGCTGCAATGTATATCCTAGTAGAGTTATCAAAACCCCTTGCTTGTAAGACCAAACCGACCTGCCGGATGTCAAAAGTATCATCGAACTTTGATCGGCATGGCAAGTTCTTTGTTTTGACTGATTATTTTCTGACGACAACGTATAAGATGGGCGGCAAAGGTAATTTTACATCAAAGATGATGCTAGTGAATGATATACCGTATATTTCATAGAACGACCAACTTCAAGAAAACACTTGTCTCAATTTTATACAAATCTAAATACCTCATAATCTGACATGGATCCTTCGTTTTGACAGCAACCATTGCGAAATGATTGCTTAGACCATCAATGAGACATATACTATTATACTAGTAACCTCCACCACTACTACCGAAACCATGTAACTTGGTAAATAGGGCATGTACTATAACATATATCTATAATTAATCTCTTTTCAGATTTTACCAATTGTCAGCGTGTTTTCTCCTGACGTGACAGTAATATTCCAAGAATTCTTAGGGGGTGTTTGGTACAGGTGATAAGGTGGGTTTATTTTTTTAACCCACCTTATCCCTCGTTTGGTACGCGTGATTATTTAACCAAGTCAATCTCTCCTATGAATAATTAGGTTATATTAGGTAGGTTAAAATAATACCTCATCACCCTCTAGGATTATTTATCCTACTCTTAATACTTCTTATTTTTCCAATTTTACCCTTATCCTAAATTCAAACTCACCACCACTTCCTTCCACCGACCGTCCACGGGCAACATCTGCCAAAGGCCGACCACCGCCGCCGGCAATCGTCGGCCACCGCCGGCCACCTCCGCCGACCGCCGCCGGCCACCGCTGCTTCCGGCCGAACATCGCCGCCGCTTCCGGCCATCCACCGCCAGCCGCCGACAACCTCCGACCGACCCCCGCCGCCGTCTCCTGCCGGACCGCCGTCGCCGCCTCTGCCGGACCGTCGCCGCCGGAGTGGAAGAAGAAAAACAAAAAAAGAAAGGGCAATTTTGTCAATTTATCAAAAAATTCAAAATTATCTCACACTTAAAAATCATACCAAACATAATACAATTTTACATTATATATTATATTTCTATCACAATCATTTCTTTTATCATTTACACACTAATCATTAGTTTATTTTATCCTCCAAACCAAACGCAGTCTTAAAGTATTAAGTAGCATAAATATCCATGAAATTTAGAGGGATAGAAAAGCCAGAGACTGCCAAAAGATGTGGAAAACATATATGAGGAAATATATAAGCAAAAAGAAAACAAACATATGAAAATTATAATTTCAGCCCTATGCTACGGCACTACGCCTCCACGGACATAAATGCCACCGGTGAAAAAGAAGCAAAAATACAGAGATATAAATGAATCGAATTGAGTTCAATAAGAAGTACATTTTAAGATTTTAATTTAGCTCAAAATAAATATATTGGAGTCGAAACTCGAAATTTTTAAATTTTTTTGTTCGAGCTCGAGTTCGAGTTTGGCTTGAAAGGTTGTTCGAACGTATTCGTCGAACTATTATTCAAAAATAAATAGTCAAAATCTATTTATCTATTATATATTTATATTATGTTATTGAAATATAAAAGTTTGTGAGTAGTTTGAAACTATCGAACAATATAAATTAACTTGAATTCTGCTTAATTAAATAAATTCAAAATATAAATTAAATATTTTTCGAATCATTCGTTTATACAAAATTACAAGGTTTTTGAATTATAATTAGTTTCTTTTTATATTATACGAGTATTACGATATTATTTTAATATTATTTTAATTTTGAAGTGGCATTACTAAAAATATAGGAGATCAATCATCTGTATCTCGGTTTCCCTCAGGTACACAACCATGTCGCTCCTCCGGCGACCACTGTCCAAAACTCTTCTCCTCCGTCGCTTTTCGACTGCCCACACTGTTGCTACTACCACCTCCGAAACCATGTCCTCCCTTCGGAACCACCACGAGTTCCTTCCTCCATCCACCTACATAAACTCTTGGAAACCCCCTCGAAACCCTAAGGAGGCAGCCACGCAGATGGACTTCCTACGCCGTGATTACTCTCGTAAGGTGAACCAAATGAGGAAGGTATACATAGAAGAAATGGAGTTGCAGAGAGCTGAAAAATTACGCAAAGACGAGGCTCGAAAGGAGGCTTTGAGGATCACCAATGAGGAGAGGAAGGCAGCTAAGGATGCCAAGAAGAAGGCCGAATCCATCGAGAGACAAGCTGCGGAAGAAGAGTTCCGGAAAATGCTGGTTTGTGAATTTGTTTTTTCTTCCCTTGGAGCTGTTTACATTTACCTTGGATGATGGTTTAGGTTTTCAATTTTTCTCACTGATCTTTTTTGCAAAAACAGTATGCCTATGTGGTGTTCTATCAGCGTGTGCAACTAACTGATTGTGCAAACATAGCTAGAATTTTTGTGCGGTGCATAAAGGGATCAGCGATGCAGCACTGCCCAAATTCTCGATCTTCTTGTAACTTTGTTGTCATATGTTATGGTGTTGGTTCAGTATTATCTGAAATTTTTGTTGTTCATGCCAGAAAATGATGTACGTCTACGGGTATATCCGTGTAGATTAGGCGCATGGATTTTTTGTTAGATCATCTGGGTGCTGCATGGCGTGGAGGCCCTTGTAGGTACCAAATGATCTAATAATATTGCATATTGATTCGTATCCTATGTTGTGGCATTAGTTTATTAATTCACTTCCCATGTGGCATCTAGAGTATGGTTGTTGCTTGCTTATACTTGCTTCAAAATCAAATTGTCGCTGCTTTGTTCTAACTCATTTAACATAGTATGCACTATGCAGCGTGTCTAACTCATAATTTCCAACATGTGCTATTTTAGCATTTTTTTTCATGTTATGTGACTGCGATTTCACGCCTGGATGAATGAAAATCTCACGTTGAATTCGGTGAAGCACTACATCCATACTCAGAAGATAAAAGGAGAAACAGAGAAAACAGAATAAAATGGTTGAATCCCTCGTATTTATGTTTGCGTAACTTAGGTGCAATTAAAATAGCCAGCATACTCAAGAATTTTGAAAGATGGTATTTGTTTTTTATTTTGTCTTAATGTATAAGGAACACTCCATGGGTCGGTGTAAAATGATATATTTTTTTCATGTAAACTGAGTGATAAAGTTAATGCCTGGTTAATATTATTCAACAGAATACTTTGATCAAGAGTTTCTTTAATTCTGCTTTTTGATTGCTGATATTGTGTTTTCTCATTGCTTGCTATTTCCCCTGCCATACTATTGTCTGCTGTATAATAATTTCTGTTCTCCAGTAACAATGGTTTCTCCTTAGTTTTCTTGATTGCGAATTTAAGTTTTTTAGGTAGATCCTTATTAGATTGGTAAAACAGAATGTTGATCTCTGCAAACGTGTAAGTGATCAACTTTCACTCACGGCTGCCGAATTTGTGTTTAACATTTCATGCAGTTTCTCTTGTACTAGGTGAAACCTATCAATGCAGAATATTGGGACAATGCTCTTTAATTTTACCGTTTTGTTATATAATTCTTGAATAAGTTAGCACAAATGTGCTGTACTTGATGTATTTCAATGTTGTGATTGTTACAGGCGAAAGAAAGATTAGAGAAACTAGAGTATTGGAAAATGCGACAACGGAAAATTGAGGAGAGGAAGAAAGAGATGAAAGAGCTAGTGCGTAGAAAAAGTTCTATGTGGATTGAGGAATCCGACTTGGTGAAGACAGCAATGGAGAAGTCTATCGATACCTCTGGTCTGTGATCTCGTAAAAAAACATATTGCACTAGTAAGAAATTGTTGATCTTGTAGGAGGCTTTGTGCTTTTTGATTCTTTGTCAACCCAATCGGTTCGGTTATGGAATATGACACGACGAATTTTGAATATTTTACTTTGGTTATCTTGCATCCTGAATTTGTATTCCGTATTATTGGAGCAAATAAAAATGCAATAATGCAAAATACCATTCCATGTATTCTTTAAAAATAGAAGATTATTTGTACAATATTTTTTCGGAATTACTTTTTGGAATTCTTATTTTTATAGAATCCATATTGCACCGTTCCAATTTATTAGAAGAAAACGTACATTTTGAAAGAACATATAAAATAACTAAAATTGAAAAATAACGATTACAAGAAAGATTTCCTTACAATTACTAATTTTGGTGTGGATATTGAATTTTTTTTTCTTTTATCTAAAATACACCTATTATTTTTAAATCCTCTGTTATTTAACAGAAGTAAAAACTAATATTTATTTTTTAAAAATATATATTTTTCAATTTCATTTAGATAGTAAAAAATTAAAATATAAATTTATATTATAACCACTATTTTACATTAATGCTACGTGCAAAAATACTAGTATTGTATTTATACTATTAACTAGAGTTAAACATGCTGATGACTTGTATTTTATTTTACGTCAAAATCTCAAGTTTGAGACGAGATATTAGATTTGAAACACAATTATAAGAATCTTATTTCCCAAATAATAATAAATAAATGGTTAACATCTTTGTGGTATGTTGTTGAAACATTTTTTAAAATTCCGTAAATATCTCTCTCCAATTTTATTCGTTCAACTCTTCTTCTCTTATTTTTCTATCAACTAATCAAATAGTACAAATTATTTAAGGCTGCACTTGAATTGATTTATTTCAAATACGTGGATTTCAAATGTATTTTGGTTGTTTGAAAAAAAAAAATTATGAACTTCAAATTCATCTTTTACATATTTATATAACATTTAATGTTAATAATGATAGATTTCAACTTCAACCAATAATGCTGTCATTTGAAATCCATGTATAACTAATGGGTAAATAATAAATATGAATTTAATAAATATGAATTTAATATTTAATTTATTGTTTAATTGTAAACAATCAAACTAATCGAAATTCATATATTTGAAATTTATCAATCCAAACACAACCTAATATTTAAAATAATTATAGATATTTTATGTTTTTTCGTTCAAATTAAATTAAATATATATGATTGAAAAATTATAATAAATATATTATTTTATATATGCAAATATTGTGCATTGATCGGCAATATGACACATTTAAATTAATTTACATGATAATATTAAAAATATATATGGAAAACTGACAACCGTAAAAGAAGAGGAAACAAATTTTTCCTATAAATCTATTTGGAAAATCGATGTAAAAGCAACACCAAAATTTACCCAAAACATACATGAAATAAATAGTACCGACAATTGGCAACGCTCGTGCAGGACTTCGAATTTTTTAGACTACTCGTATTCTAGAAAAACCCTAGAATCCCGATCATTTCGATCGATTGAATTCAGTCAGAGTGTCAATTGGGGGCATTGTGTTTTTTTCTGGTCCTCCCAAATATGGCTCCTGCCAAAGGCAAGTAAATTTCAAATTAGAGTAACGAGTTTTGATACAATTGGACTATGAATTAGTTTCAGCTATTAACTCAATTCAATTGTGAAAAATTGATCGGTTTCAGTTTTATGCGCATGGCGGAATTTTTTGTTAATGCTTTGTTTTGAGACCAATAGAATTGCTTTCCTGCTTAAATACGTTCCGTGATTTGTATGTTTTACAGTGTAAAAATATTGTTCGTGCTTCCTGAAGGCTGAGGCTTCATCGTTAGTACGAATTGAAATTGACACCAAATTGTGGTGACTAGCTTTCCGAATTTCAATCAGGTCGAGATCAAGCAGAAAATAATTGCTTTTTATTAGCATTTCAAAATATATGCAGTAGATTCTTGGCGAGGTCTTATATTATCAAGAATATTCTTCAAATCACGACAGTACTGTTCTCAAGCACAAAATAAAATTAATAAATTCGCCAAATATTTATTATGCATTACATTTGCTATTAACAACGCAAATGTTTAATGTAACAGGGATTATAATACTCGTATCAATATCTCCTTTTAGGTATGGAACATTTTCAATTTTGATTTTTGAACAAATTCGTCATTCTGCTTGCCTATTAGGTGTTCTTGGACAAACCCTTTAATCTGTGCTCAACAAATTCCAACTTCCCAAGGTCAGCTTATGGCATTTTATGGATTTTATTTTCGTATTAACTGCTTAAGAAATCTTGCCGTGATTTTTTTATGTTGCAAGATTTTTTGAACTACACAAATCTTAGCAATTGAATGTATTTTTTGTTATACGGTGGTTGTGGTGTGGTTATAATGGTATAAGGTGATGACGCCTCAGCCTAGAAGGAAGAAATAAATCTAGACACAGGAATGGACACTTATTGAAAAATATGGAGAGATGTCTTATGATGGTACTTTATAAAAAATGAAAACTGGGGAGAAGAAATACAAGCCTGTTGCTTTACACGTGAACTATGTTCATTATTCTCGGGATCCTGTATCCTGTCCATGGTCGTGGTCTTGGAAAGATGTGTCCACAAAAGTGCAGAACATGAGGCACCAATATGCCCTAGTGAAGCAGAAGATAAAGAAGCAAGAATCCTCGGTTGGGGGAACAGGTGAAGAGGAATTTGATTGGATGGAAGGGACCGCACATTGGTCGAACTTCCTTAGGTATAAAGATGTTTTTGGGGATATGCCACTTGTATTTAACAATATTGATTTGATGGCAATGGTTGCTGTAGGAGCTAATGAATATAATGAGGGTTTGATCAGAGTGGTCGTGAGATGGATATCGGGGAGTTTGGCCAGTTGTTGGTAAATTAATTAATTAATTATCCAAATTTGGGTGAATCTCGTGTGTTAGAAACTTCACTTAAGTATGAACTTCACAATGTAGTTTGCTGTAAATTTTTTGAATTCGAATGTAACAATGACAAAGATTGCATCACATGATTGTGCCTCATTTTCTTCGCTCGTAACCCAATCTCCAAAATTTTATTTTTCATTACCGTCGGTGGTGGAACTCGGGAATAGTTTTTGGTGGCGCTGGTTTGTCTCTGTAGACTTTGAGGGATCTGGTGCTCTAGGTCTGGTGTTTGTTGAAGAAGAATGATAAAAAAAACTTGTGAGCGAGAGGGGGAAGAAGAACTCGTTGCCTTGTTTGATTGTAAATGTAATATTAGGTAGGTTAATCAGTAATATCTTGATTAATTTAAGTTTTTAGTGATATGGGCAAAAGAGTAACCCACTTCCTTCTTTTGATAAAATAGAAGATCCATAGACCATAATCTGGTGCAAAGGATCCGCATCCAACCGAAGATCCAAACAGTTGATGGTGAGAATTCAAGCAAATATCCACACACCCTACTCGTATTTGATTTATTTACTTATTCCATCACTGATATGTTTTTGTTTGTGCATGTGTGGATAAATTATTAGGCCAACACTCTACGACTGTATTTAACCTGCATCCGGAACACTCTCGAGGCTGCTATGTGCTTGCAGGTGTGGTTTTCCTATTTTTTTAATATATTTTTAATGAATTTTTTGTAAAATAGATATAGAATTTGGAGTCAGGTAGTTCGTCGAATATAAAGAAATTTCAACTTTAGCATTTACAGAGGTTAAGTTGCTGAAAATTGTTATTTTTTGTGTTTTAATGTGCATTTTCTTTAATTTATCCACTTTACAACTTTGATCTTCTGTAGATACGAATCATCCTGATGCTTTTTTTGTAATTGTTGATTTTGCATTGATCAAGATGTTTTAGTTTGTTTTTGCAGAATTTCCCATGTCAAGAAGTTGAAAGGCACAATAAGCCCGAAGTTGAACTTAAGTATGTGGCTAAAATCCCAATCATTTATGATTATAATCACGCACCCTTCTCTCGCCCCACCCTCTGAATTCCGGTGGACGATTAGCAAGATTTTAGAATTTGTTGTTATGTAACTAAGTTGGTCGAACTGAAATAGTAACGTGAACTCTAAGAAATGCACAATGGAGGAGTTATCACTTGGTTAGCAACTAATACCTATGAGTGACACGGGCTTTCGTGAAGAATGGAAAAAAATGAGACTAAGATTGGAATTCGAGGAGCACTTGTTTGAATATTTATGCTCGACAGTACGAGAAATATATAAGCATGTAATTGGCAGTCATGGTGCCTTCTGCACTTGCACTGGGCATTGTCCTGTGCTTATTGTTAGACGAGTTTGGGTTTTGGGGGGATATAATAACCGCTTTCACGATTATGTAAAAATCTAGGCACCGTGATGTATATATAAATTCGTCCTTATTTGCAATTTTCAGGACCAGTCCAGAGCTTCTGCTGAATTCCGTAAGAGTTTCTTATCATATATGCTGACTTTTTGGTTTCCCATGCGCATTTGTTCTATTATTTACTCAAATTCGATGATGTATATATAAATTATGTTTCATTGCTTGTACCTGCTCAATGATTGTAGTAAAAAATGTGACATTTTACTATGCTGCGTAACTTACTTCATTACGAAAGTATAGTTCTCAGGAAAAAATGTTGCTTAGCAATTTTGTTAACTTTGGTAGCTTATATCTCTTACCCTCATGGTAGATTAGGGGTGTAAGACGAATTAAGCCAACTCAACTAAATATCATTCAATTTTAAGAATTTCTGGGTTCGAGCTTAAATTGGCGCTCAATTTTAGTTTTTCATGAGCTAGCTATCTCAAAGACAATTTTTAAATATTGTTTAATTTTAAACATGCATATTTTCAGTTGTATATGCGTAAACAATAATCATTATATAAACTATAACTATTAATTTTATGTATAATGTCGATGAATGTGTTCATGAACCCGACTTTACGAGCTAATCTTGATATTTGATATCTCTAACATAATCACTAATTTTTTAGAAAAATCTAAATCTAAGCTTGCAAGCTTGAGCTTCTTATTTGACAAACTCTAGCTCAATTTTTTGAGTTGCGCTCATGCTCAACTCAAAAGCTTGCGAGCTCGAGCTTCACATTTGGTATCTTTTGAAGTTTGTAGTTTAATATGATATGTCTTTCCCTTGTAGTGGCTTATTTTAAAAATTGCGGACTACTCATCCGCTTTCTTTGTAACAAATTTACATATTATATAAATTAATGTTTCCTATAAAAAAAAAAATGATATGTCTTTCCCTTTAAAGTTTAAATTATATGCTGATATTGCCCAATCTATATCCTAAGTCGTGTCTCTGCCAAACATTTAAATTTATTTTTCTTTGGACTTGAATTAATCTTTACACCCGCAATTTTTCAGGTTGTTATCTGTAGAAATGAATCTGAGAAATGCTTGATAGAAACATCAATAAATTCATTGCGCATAAGTCTAAAGGTAAATTTAATAAAGCTTGACGCATTTCTTACTTCTTCTATCTTTGTGTTATTTGTAAGTACATCAACCTTTTGGTGTGACAGATATGTCTCGATCACTTTGTTGTTTTCTCAAATGTCTTTCAAAGTGGTTTCGTGATACCATGAGTCTGAGAGCCCTCCCTGTTATCTGATGTCCTTATTATTCCCCGATAGATGATAAACCCTTTCCGTCATGATCTTGTTCGACTATTTGTCCTAGTTCTATGGTTAGATTTGAATTTCCTCCACTGTATTCAATTAAGGAACTGTTGGTTATACGTTATATGTGTAAAACAAGTCTTACGTGCTTATCAGTTTATCAATCTTTTCAATTGAGCTCCTTGAGGAAAAAAGGTACGTCGGACACTATTTGATGACATGAACCCACCCAGAGGTAGAAGGGCTGATCTTTCTGGTCTAAAATCATTTCAAACAGGTAGGGTACCTTTTGGTTAGGGTGATTGATTTCATACGGGTTTAAAATAATGCAAACAATGAATTTTGATATTCTTTCGGAACATTCTTGTAACAATGTGTCAATTTTCACTCTTTACTGAATTTTAGAGGTGAGCTAAGTTATCCTTGTGATGAAGCATATCACAATGGTTGCAATGACAAATTGGAGAACTCCATGAATCTAGCCACATTGATGTTAGATTTAGAGCTCATGTTAAGTCCTTGATGTCGAGCCTTCTGTACATTGTGAAATGGAGAAACCTTCAAGTACTTATGTGAGTGTCTTGACTGTAGGTAAAGCAGTCAGATGAACTAGAGAATATACTGACAAAAAAATTCCTTAGATTTTTGTCTATGAGGGCAGAGGCTTTTCAAGTATTGAGGAGAAAGCCAGTACAGGTTTGTAACTTGCCTTAGAGCAACTGCTAATTACATTTTACGTGCATGAAACAGTTTATTTGAACAAATTGGATCAAGTAATAAGCAGCTGTGACATGAAAAGCAAATAATATGTTAAAACCCTATATATTATCCCTGCCTGAATTGCATTTATTCTCCCAAATTTACATCATTAAGACAATGAGTTGTCTGACTGCTGGGATGGTTATTTCATGGAATTTCGTTGTTTATGTACTCCTTAGAAATTTGAGTATTCAAAATGTACGTCGAGTTTTTAAAAGTTTGTTTTAGAAATGCTCCTCTGTTTTCAACATGACAGCTTTGTATGAGAGCCCTGGTAAAACACGTGTTTTATTTGAAGAGCTGACATCATACATTGGATCACTCCCCCAAAAGAAAAAAAAAACACCACCCAGTTTAGCTCATGTTTGTTGATTTTTTTTGTGTATGAAGAACTGATATATTTGGCATTTGGTGATGTGAATGTGTCATGTTCTATCAATGGCATGCTTTAAGATTTCATTAGGTTTAGGGTTCACTTGTATGATTTTGCAGGGGTACGACATTAGTTTTCTCATTACTAATTATCACTGCGAGGAGATGCAGAAGCAGAAGCTTATAGATTTTATAGTGCAGTTCATGGAGGTAAACTTTCTTGTGTTTTTGGCATGATAACCTTAAAATTGCGTTTTGACTGATGAATTTAAAATGTATTTTTGTTGTTTAGATAAATAAGATTATAAACTTCAATTGTACTCTTTATATGTTTATATAGTATTTCATGGTCGTTAGGATGAATTTCAAGTTTACCATCATTTGAAATATATTGTACTTTGTATTATTAATGTGTAATTAAGAAGATGTGTATTTAAGATTTTATATATTGTTTGGTTATAAATTTTAAGACTATAATCGATATCCGTGGATTTGAGATTTCAAATCCATGTCGTGCACTCTAATTGTTCTGAAACATAAGAGTATTTTCCTCAAAAGATTTGACATTCAACGTAAGTTCAATAGAGTTATCAGTGATCGATCCCTTTTCTTTTATTCTGCTGAGTGATCTTTAAACCTATTTCCGAATGAAGGGAATTTTACTTCAAACCGTTCGTTTTTTTGAACTGCAGGATATTGACAAGGAGATAAGTGAACTGAAATTGTCGGTGAACACACGAGGGCGGCTTGTTGCTACAGAATTTCTGAAGCAGTTCATCTGAACTCAGGCATCCTCTATATCTTAAGGTGAAGTTTTAACTTCTAGATGTTGCCATTTATCTGTGAAATAGTTGCAGCATTTGAGGGAAATTTTAGGTCCATTGAAATTCTATGGAAGAGCAAATGAGCAAGCGAAGTTCCCCGACTTTTAGCCTGTGTAAAATTATGATTGTTATTATTATTATTATTATTTTCTTCATTTAGTTAGAAGTCGATGGCTTAGTGACTGGACTCGAGAACTAGATAAAGTTGTTTGTGACCAAATAATTCGATGGTAAAATAATTATTGATTTGTTAACATATAATTATAGTGCTCAACTAGAATAAAATGGAGAAATTTTACACACACGGGTTTTATTAGAAAAAAATGAAAGATTTCATTTCCCCAGAAAATCGAGCACAATCTATTATACGAAAGTAAAGTCCTAAAATCGGATAAATTCCATCATTAAAAATCAATCGAAGCGGCCTGAAGTAGATGTGGCTGGAGCTTCGATGATAGTAATATTCCAAGAAGTTTTTAGAGTATTAAATAGCATAAATATCCATGAAGTTTAGAGGGATAGAGTATGGTTGTTGCTTTCTTCAAAATCAATTTGTCGCTGCTTTGTTCTGACCTATTTAACGTAGTATGCAGTGCTAACCCATAATTTCCAACATGTGCTGTTTTAGCATATTTTTTTCATGTTATGTGACTGCGATTTTATGCCTGGATGGATGACAATCTCACATTGGAACATTTGTACGAGTGATATGTACAATACTAAACCTTAAGAACTCAAGTCTTCTTTAATATGACTCTGGTCCGAAACACACACTGTCATGACTGCTGAGTTCCTGCTACCATTTAGTTGTAAACAGTTGTATATATATCTCTGTGGATTAAATAATTGACTGTGTGCTATTATGATTGGCTTGAATTCTTTTGTTTGTTACTGCATCCATGAAGGGTCCTCCAACTTTACGTCTGCCCCTCAGTAATTTGTATATTCCATAAATAGCATGAACGAACTCTTACTGTTATTGAAGTTTTTCAGATCAATTTTTGCTTTTTAAAATCCTGATGATATAAAGTATTTATTTTCTTGTTTTACAGCTGTATTTTACTGTGTTTACCAGCACAAGATGCCGTGGATGATCAACAGCTTTTCTTTGCTATTTTCGTGGTCATCAGCATTTGCAAACTTCTGTTCTACAGTTGGTCGCTTATTTGTTCCTGTGTATTATTCGCTGAAATGTTGGGCACTTTTCCCTTCTTATAATCGTTTGAGGCTGATTAGAATTCAATGTATTGTTGGGAGCTGATCGTGTTTAACATTCCATGCAGTTTCTCTTGTACTAGGTGAAACCTATCAATGCAGAATATTGGGACAATGCTCTTTAATTTTACCGTTTTGTCATATAATTCTTGAATAAGTTAGCACAAATGTGCCGTGCTTGATGCATTTCGATGTTGTGACTGTTGCAGGCGAAAGAAAGATTAGAGAAACTAGAGTGCTTAAAAAATAGGAGATTATTTTTACAATTTTTTTTGTAAATAAGGTTGATTGTCTTATTAGAAGCTACGAACATGTGGAAAATGTAGGATGAAGTGCAGTTTACTGGATTATCCGCTTTTTCTATTTAGTTTAATATACTAATGTTCGAGTTGAAAACTGCTTTGTATTGTACTGTTAGACAAAGTGTAATGAGATGGTAAATGATATAAAATATAAAAAGTAATAAATCAATATATACAGATAATCTAATGTTATACTATTCTAATAATTAATAAAATTTGAGTCAAAATGTTAAATAAAATAAGGTTCAGAGATTATTTAATGTCTCATATAAATTTATCGAAATGGTCGATAATTATATATTTTCAGCTCGAAGTGGTGTTGGCTGCATCTCATTTGCATTTTGGAACTGCGCTAGAGATGTAAGTGGTATTGAAAACCGTAAATGATCCAATCGGAAGACGTAGGTGGTAGTTTGAGTGAAATTTAGAAGTTTCTTGAAAGTTCCGTGAGAGGAGGAAAACGGACGTTTAGGTTAGGTGGAGATGGAAAGAAAACTTAATTTGAGTGAAATTTAGAAGTTTCTGGAAAGTTCCGTGAGAAGAGAAAAACGGACGTTTATATTGGGTGGAGATGGAGAAAAAACTGCTAATACGATGTAATTTAAAAATTATTTGAGTTTTATTCGTAATTTAATAGATGACATATCAAGTGGTTATTCAGTTAGTATACTTAATAAATCTTTAACTTCAATTTATTGTTGATACTTGAGATTTATTATATATTATTTTTGTTCATTCTTTAATGTAGTATCTTCAAATGGTTATGAGTTTAATTGATGTTTTCAAGCACATGTATTTTGTTTCGCGTTTTATATTTTGATATATTAATTAATTAGACATTGGAAAAGTAATTAGGAAAATGAATTTGTAGATTATTTTACCATATAACTATAACATTTCATATTACTAAATTTTATGGTTAACTAATTTTATTAGGATGTTATAAATAAAAATATATATTTTAAAATAAGTTACTACACGCGCGTTGTTAGTATATATATATAGAATTTTCCCATTAATTAATTATGAAAGAAACTAACAATTGACAACGCGAAAACTTGTGATACGCTCGCGCAGTACTTCGAATATTTTAGGGACTACTCGTATTCTAGAAAAACCCTAGAATCTGCTCTCCGGATCAATTCGATTGATTGAATTTTAAGTTAGACTGTCAATTGAGGGCATGATGTTTTTTCTGGTCCCCCCAAATATGGCTCCTGCCAAAGGTAAGTAAATTTCAAATTAGAGTAACGAGTGTTGATACGATTGGAGTGTGAATTAGTTTCAGCTGTTAACTCAATTCAATCGTGAAACAATGTCGTGAAAATTTGATCGGTTTCAGTTTTATGCGCTTGGCGGAATTTTTTGTTAATGCTGTGTTTTTAGACCAATAGAATTGATTTCCTGCTTAAATGCGTTCCGTAATTTGTATCTTTTAGAGCGTAAAAACATTGTTTGTGTTTCCTGAGGGCTGAGGCTTCATCGTTAGTACAAACTGAAATTGACATCAAATTGTGGCGACCAGCTTTCCGAATCCAATCAGGTCGAGATCAATCAGAAAATAATTGCTTGTTAGTGTTAATTAGCATTTCAAAATGTATGCATTACATTTGCTGCTAACAATGCAAATGTTTAATGTAACAGGGATTATAATACTTGTTTTGATATCTCCTTCTAGGTATGGAACATTTCCGAGTTTGATTTCCGAACAAATTCGTCATGCTGCTTACCAATTGGGTTTGCTTGGAGAAATCCTTTCGTTTGTGCTCAACAAATTCCAACTTCTTAAGGCCAGCTTATGGCATTATATGGATTTTATTTTTGTATTTACTGCTTAAGAAATCTTGCCATGATTTCTTTATCTTATGAGATTTTTTGAGCTACATGACTCTTAGCAATTGAATGTATTTTTTTTCCCGGTGGTTGTGGTGTGGTTATAGTGGTATATGGTGATGATGCCTCAGCCTAGAAGGAAGAAATGGACGGAGACAGAGGAGAGGACACTTATTGACAAATATGGAGAGATGTCTCGTGATGGTACTTTATCAAAAATGAAAACTAGGGAGAAGAAGTACAAGCCTATTGCTTTACATGTGAACTCTGTTCATCATTCTCAGGACCCAGTGTCATATCCATGGCTGTGGTCTTGGAAAGACGTGTCCACAAAAGTGCAGAACATGAGGCACCAATATGCCCTAGTGAAGCAGAAGATAAAGAAGCAAGAATCTTCGGTTGGGGGAACAGGTGAAGAGGAGTTTGATTGGTTGGAAGGGACCACACATTGGTCTAACTTCCTTAGGTATAAAGAGGTTTTTGGGGATATGCCACTTGTATTTAACAATATTGATTCGATGGCAATGGTTGCTGTAGGAGCTAATGAATGCACAGGAGGGTTTGATCAGAGTGGTCATGAGATGGATATTGGGGAGTTTGGCCAGTTAGTTCCGGTGGAGGAGGGGGATTTTGTAGCAGGTATCGATGGGGTTGAGAATGGAGTAATTGAATTGGAGTTTAACTATGATGGGGAGGAGGGAGAAGATAATTATAAAGTGGGTGAAAAAAGTGAGATTTGTACGAGGAAAGATGGAGGTTCTGAATTTGTTTGTGAAGACAATGAACCGAATTCTTTAAAAATCAGAAAAAAGAAAAAAGTGTCAAAAGGGTTAGAGAAGAGGGCATGGGTGTATCTTGCTAACCAGCTGGGGCAGCTGAGGGAGATAGAAACTCGGTTCGAGCAACGTGAAGTTGAGCGAGAGCAGAAGAGGCAAAGGAGAGAACATCTTCAGACAGAAATGGATAAGGAGCGTGAAAGGAAATGGGAAGAAATGGAGAAAGATAGAGAAGCGAAGGAGAACACAAGGGAGAGCTTGCGGAGGCAAAGGATTCAAGAATGGGAACTCATGGAGAGGGAGACTGAAGAAAGAGAGAGAAGAAGAAGAAGAGAAGAAGCACTGATACACGAGAGAGAATGGGAAGGTAGGTTGAGTCGAAGAAGATCAGATTGGAAGACGAGGATGGATGAGATGTTACGTCAGCACCGTGCAGAAATTGGACAGATTCAAACTAGGATTCTACACGAACAACAGAATCTTACCAGTCAGTTTCTTGGAATTATAACACAGTGGACTGGTCATCCGGTGGGACTCTCTGATCACGCTGGAGCTAGTTCCCATTATCTATCACAAATGATTCAGAATTTACACCATGAAAATGGTGGTATCGTTCATGGTGATGGCCGTGTGGAGGGAGATCATCAAGAAGATCAGTTCATAGTTGATGGATAAGGTACTGCTTGCACTATATAACACAGTAGGAGCAAGAAGTAATTATCCTTGTTCAGATATTGTTCTATGCGAGTAGATTTGATTCGTGAGTATTTGTACCATAACTGCACGGTATAAACATTATTTACCTTGTGAGGTAAAAGCATTATGATACTAATAATATTTTCCTCAATTTTTCGTTCCACGGAAATTAGATGGCCATTTCCAAGAGTTCGTCGATGAGATAGAATTTGATTTTACATTCATTTCTTATTACCTGTTATTCTTAACTCGTGGGTTGTGTGTAGAAACAGCAGGGTACAAATGTGTGTGTTATCTGTTTTACATAATCTATTGGCTTGCTCATTTTTTTGGGTGTTATATATAATTTGTTTCCATTTATTCCGTTTGTTTCATCACCTAGTTATTGCCATTTATCACCTAAATCTACTGATTTTCAAGCTATTTTTTTAAGTCATACATAATAATTCCATTGTGATTGTGTATTTTTTTCTCATGATTAACATCAGCATGTTTTCTTGTCGGATAAATGTATTTTCATCGTGTAATATTTCTTTGTCTAATATAATCTCTTTCTTTCATAATTTCTAAGTACTTTAGTTGAAAATGCAAGAAATGTTCCTCCCTATTATTGAAAATATCATAAATTAAAATAATAATTAATTAAAAAGGAGACATTCATGAATGAACGTGGTCACACAATACAATAAAGCAAATTTCACAGAAATTAAAACCAAACAGTGACGACCAATTATAAACGTAAATTTCTCATGCATTACTGTGAGAACAATATTGCATTGTTATTTTCATTTACTTTATTATTTTTTGCCTTGGCACTTTTAAGATCATTGTGTCATTCAACCAAGAAAGTTTCTTCATGCCAAAAGCCCCACCCTTTTCAACTCGTCCTTGAACACTTTGATCTCGTTCTCCGGCAAAATCGCAGTAACTTTCCTTCCTGTACAAACATTCTTGTCACCAGGGAGCACCAAAATCGCCCCTTCTTCCCCGACTCCATCGATCCTAAGACTAAAGCTAACTGGCTTTTGTCCCCGGTACTCGAACTCGAAAAAGCTCCCCTCTTCAACGTTCACAAAGGTCAGATTTGCACCATACACAATGAAATCAGGCAGTCCTTGCTCTTTGTCCATGATTTCGCTGATCTTTTTTCGCTCGTCCAATGCTCTGGTTTTTAAAAGTGTTGCTAGCGCACTAGGCGTGGCCTCCTCAATAGGAAAATCAACCTTAACCACACTCAAATTTAGGCTATTACTCAGTGTCCCTTCAATATCATTTTTTCTACCTTTTTCACAAATTGTCGCAACTTTCGGATCCGACCCCGAATTTTGGCGATGCATTGCCAAATGACGGCGGAAAGTGCCTCGAAATGTGAAAATACGGCCCCATTTCGTCTTAGTTTGGATTGAAGATGACTCAGTTGCGTGCCTGAAATATTGAAGGAGAATGTATTCATGTTGCAATCTGAGACTTTTATCCAATTATCTCCAAACGGGCCGACCCGTCTGATGCTAAGTGGATCCTCCACAACTCTGGGCTGGTTATTTGGACTAACGGACTTGAGGGATTGGGCCAGAGCTATGGGTCGGCCTGGTCCATTATGAGCAACGGTCTTCCCAAATTGGTTCATGAATTCTGCAGCTGAGAATGCATCGCCAAGTACATGGGCCCAGCTTAGGCCCACAGCGGTTCCTCCGCATTGGAATTTTGTTAGCTGTGCTCATGATTATACGTTAGAAAATTATTACAAAGACTTAAAATTCGACTGAAAATAAGATGATCAAGCAAATGAGTGCAAAGACAAATGTATACAATATTTTTACAGAATAATAATTATTCATCTGTCGAGCTATATGGATTAAACATTAAATTATGAAAACATAATAACTTATATTTCTGCTTATTTAATATTTTTAAAAGAAAAAACACTATTTCAATTCCATTATTATAGCAACGAAACACTGAAAATTTGAAGTGAATTTTTAAAACTAATTACCATTTTTATAACAGAAAATCTTTGTCGGCAAACATATATATAAGATCTAAGGTTTCCCCCCTTAACTTGGTCGAAATATGACAATTAGACAAGCATGTGAGAATGAATATGGACTATGCATTGCCATTAGATTAAGAGGACGGTGAGCCAATAATTTAATGATTAGTAATCCGAGGATGGAAAATCCAAGTTTAATTTCTTCCTAATGATACATATAACGCGTGCAGTTGTCTAGCTGTTATAAGAAAGCAAACCTGTATCAAAACAAGTGGCGAAAATGAAAGCTCGGGACCGATAATTTGACCGGAGACCAAAGCTTTCTCATGGGAATCATCCTTCATCTCCAACCATTCCTCCAGAGTTTTGTCGCACTTGGCTTCGATGAACCTCACGCCACAGTCGTTGCACTTGATGTAAGGCCGGCCAGGATCCTATCTCCGGAGCCGGCCTCACGGGACCGGGAACTGGTTCAACCACGTGAACATTGGCTCCTTGATGACCAGAGCCGTCAAGCCCTCGAATGCCTTGCTGCCGAAGTAATAGATGCAGCGCAGGTAATGAAGCTTCATGGCCAAGTCCATGTTCTCGGGCTCGAAAATGGAGTAGGGGGCCGTTACGTTGCCGGGCCCGATAGACGAAAGCTTGATGTTGTAGATGAGGCCTTCTTCCATGGTGGATCGGATGAAACCATAATCTTAATTGTAACAAAAACACTTATTCGGATCCAAAAAAATTAAGTATACATAAATATTTGGATTTCTTATTCTTTTATAGAAGCTGAGAGGTGATTTGTTACTAAACCTACGGCTTGGTGAGAGGATTTCCTTAGTTCCCTAACTTCGTGAGGTATATAATGTTAGATTTTAGATGTGTACAAGGAACACCGATCAGAGTCGGCAGAAAAGCTTCATTTGAGTGGAACGTGGAATCTGTTTATCAGAGTATGAAATAAAGTAAGCGAGCAGCAACCGTACGTTATAATAGGAACTAAAATCGACAATTTTTTTTCCCTTTTTCGGGTGAAGAGGGAATATGACATATAGTACGACCACAGAACAACAGAACTCACCGAGGAAAAAACCATTTGTGGCCGTATCGTTTCTTTTCTTGATATTTCCCTCAGTAATAACGGTATCCTTAACATCCTTCGAGAAATCTGTGCCTTTGTTGCTGGTAACACCAACAAGCTCATAGTTCAAAAGATCTCTGGGCTTTTCTTCCTCAATTTTCGGTTTCTACTTTCACCTTCACTTTATTTTTCTTCTCCTCTTTTTTCTTTTTCCTGTCTTTTTCCATCAACTTTAGTTTTGCCAAATGTGGCCAAGTTTTGTACGGTTGACTTTCCACCAAACTCATTCTTAAACCTCTTAGCTTTCATTTTCCTAGTATCAACTCTCTTATCTTTGTTATAGCCCATCTTTTCTTCGGCCAACTTACCCGAAGAATTTCTGGCTGCAGATCTGGATGCCTCTTGAACCCCTTTTCTCCAATCCTGCAAGTCCCTCAGGGGACTGGCTTGCTCTACTTATATCATCAACTCGGTTCCTTCTGTCTAGCTCCTGCAAAAATTTTATTCCTTGTTTTCCAGGGAAGGCTGGCTGCTTTGAAAAGGTCTCCCACCATTTTGACCTGGAAAAGGTTCATAAACTTTTCCTTCATCCACTGTACTGCTTCTATCTTTACACTCGCCTTTCGCACGAAGTTTTCCTGCAACTGTTGATTCCTCTGAGATGCTGCTTTTCTCTTTGTCTTTGCCTCGATCCTCCTTATTCTTCTTGTCTCTGTGTTTTTCCTTCTTGTCCTCGTGTTTTCCTTTACGGTCCTTCTTGTCAGTATAACTGTTGTCACTTCCTTCAACAGCCATGATATTTAAACTATATCATAACATATCATCATGATCAGCTGAACATTATAACTAAAATTACACAATTGAAGCATTAACAACACGGGACCGATCAGATAAATATGGTCCGGATGCCACATGCAGTTTGCCCTACATAATAGTTAAACAAATCTGCTGGCTCGGAGACAAATACCTCCTCAGAACTTAAAAGATCTTTCTCCTCGAGATATTAGTAAGAAACTTATCATATGGGGATAGATAATACCTAAAGCTTATCAATTAAATCATATTATATTTAGAAAGATGTGATAGTAATTGAGCATAGGAGGACTATCAACAATCCAGAACATTTTAGACAATGCAAGAGGATGCATTTAATATAAGCAAATATGTTGAAAAACACACTGCATCCCAATGTTCATTCTTAATGATTTCACACATTTCCTGTCTCACGTCCATCAGTAGAGGAAAAGAGTGGGACAAGCAAGATCTTTTTTTGTGATTTTAAAGGAATAGTTTTTAGTATGATAATATGTATGTATATATTCACCTTGATTTATTCCATCCACCGGTAATCTTCCTAAGTTTTGAACTAATGTAAAAATGGCCCCCTTTTTTTCTTCACTCCTTCCATTTTTAGTTGGTGGTGAGAGTGGATGAAAGAATGCCAGGAAATTAACTTGTAAAAACAGCATTTTCTCAATTCCGGTAGTTAAGCGCAGCAATATTTCATGCACATGCGACCAAAACATTGCAGCCACAGGAAACAATCAAGAAATTAAATGCTTTCCTCGAAAGCAATTAAACCTGTCCGTAAGTTGAAATAACGCAGAGAAGAATAAAAAAACATAATCAGCCTCTACGAATGCATCTCATCAACTGTCTAATTGCCCTCGATGGGCATGGATGGTTGTCGCCCGAAGTAAGAAAATGTCCAATGTATACCAAGCTAGACAAAGAAAGAAGTCAAGCAAATAATGCATGACGCATACAAAGTTTAAAGTACTAAATATCCAGATATATATTTCAAAATTCTTTGCAATTAGCTCAACCCCAAGAATAATTAGCTTTCTATCATCAATGCTTCCCCACCTCCCATTATGGGAGAGGAGAGAGTCAACATTCTCAATCATAAACCCAAAGTATAAAAACATTTCAACACCTGCACTACAAAACTATGCCAGAAAAGTTAATCAATCAATCAAAAGGTTATTAAACTATATGCAATTTTGCGAAAAAAGATAGTTCCGAAAGAAATGTTCTTAATATGCAACAAATGGTGATGTTCAGACTTCAACTATTCATTCTGATTGGCAAGCAACATGTATTCTATATTTTTTATTCAACTGATGCTGGCACACAATGCAACAATAAATTATCCATATTCTACTTCTTTTCTTTTCTCAAATTGAACATGCACACAAGATGATATGATAACATATATAAAAATGCAGAGTGGATTCATCCCTAATTGCCAAAGAGGCAAAAGCAAATTTCATCTTTATCAATCAAATTGAATTTTCACTTCCGCAATATAAAGAGGCAAAATTTACATGACAAAAATCCAAATTAAAAGAAAATCACTTTCGACCAAGTATCGAATCGAGAATATTATTCTAAAATTCGAAACCACAAAATACCATGATTTTCAAAACCAATTAAAAAATCTCGAATTGAGTTCCATTCGATTTAGCTTTAATTTTATCTTGTCCGTTATAAAATAAAAAATATTTGTAAAAAGGGACAAGATATCGACATTTTTTTTATTTTTTTTATTTAATCCGACTACAATACTAATACAAAAAACAATCAATAAATTGCTCTTAGTATCTACATATGAAATAGCTACGGAAATGAATGTTGCATGTAAGTATAGGTTTTAGTGTGTATAAAATGGTTAAAACAGAGGTTTATTCTGGTCTCGCTTAGACCCAATGACTCAAGATGCATTTCTACATCGAGAGTCCATGACATATAATTTTTCCCCGTAATGTCGAGTGCAACAAATTCGAACTTTGTCAAGTTTGACGTGGTGGTACTAAAAAAATTATGATGCATTTTATTAGTTAATGAATATTGCAATACAAAGTAATGGATAAACAACAAATACAAGCATTCGTAAAAATAAAGAAAACACGTGAGGAGGATATTCTCCGATAAGTACAAGATTAGTGAGTATTATAACCAAAATAATTAAAAATAACTTTGTGAAAGCTATCTTCTTTTTTCTTCAAAAATTTGACGAAGAATAATTTTAGAGAAGAAGAGAAAGTTGGAGTGATTGAATGTGTTTGTGAGATCATATTTATAGGGAAAAAACTAGCCGTTTTGTTACCGTTTATGACCGTTGGTGTACAAGAAAATAAATGTATGTATTTGTATAATTTTATGATAATAATATGGTGTATATAATATTAGTNTAAACAATAAATAAATAAACAATAAAATAAATATTATTACTTTTGTTACCTTTTTCTTATGTTTTGGAGCTTGGAAAAATATGGAGGACTTTTAGAGCTTCGTGCTGATAACGTGTTGTGAAAAAGTAAAAATTTACGGTAAAAAGTAAAAATCTCAAACTCTCAAAATTATCACACTACACACTTTATAATATTTTTCTCTCAACTCAATTGTGATTTTCTTCACAAATGCGAGATCTATTTATAGAAAATTTTTACAAATAATCCAAAATTAAATTATATTATTACCTTCATCATCACACACAAATTTCAATATTCAACACCTAATTTTACCTAATATTCAACATTCAAATATTCAATACACATATTTTAAATATTATTTTTCAACGCAAATAACTTTTTTAAGGATAAAAAATCTTTCTATAAACTTTCCAAAAAAAATAATAATGTCAGTTTTGTTGAAAAACCAAACGCGATTATTTGGTTAACGTTCCCAAATGTGTGAAGTAAACCCCAACAGCAGCGTTCTCCGTCTCACTTTCAATCACCATACTTTTCAATTTCTGATCTAATCGCAGTAAATAAACTTCATAATCAGTCAGAGTTCTGGTCAAGCGAAGTAGAAGAAATTCCCCATTAAAGAGGGAAAAATGAGTACCGTCGATAAAATGCTGATAAAGGGTATTCGGAGTTTTGACCCCGAAAACAAGAATGTTATTACTTTCTTCAAGCCCTTAACTCTCATCGTCGGGTCCAACGGCGCTGGCAAAACAGTAGAATCTCCTTTATTTTTAACTCTACTTTCAGTATTCAAATTTACCTGTGGGCCTGCGCTATATCAAATTCATTATGTTCCATTTGTATGATTCCATATGTTTGCATTTGCAGATGTGTTTGTCTGATATTAACTACGACATCAAAATAGTGCTCTTCTTGTTACTTATTTATTTGTCTGTTGCTATGAAGTTGGGGTGAACCCAGGATTTCCAGGAAAGGGGCTAGACTGGATAAAGAGACGATTCAATAGATTTTGAGATAGAGTAAACAGCCTCAAATTTTAGTAAATACATGAATATTTAATTTTTCATGGAAAAATTTTAATGTCTTTTTTTCGAGGGGGAGTAAGCAGCCACACCTCCTCGCCTCCTGCTTGATTTACCCCAGCTTGCCACTATCTTCTGGTTTTGTGTTATTCTACATTGTACACAAGGTGTAACTTGCTTCTCCTTACTGATTTATGATTTCTTGAATGATCACACACTCAACATAATTGATAATATCATAGTCTCGTTCATAGTGCGTATGCATCACCCTACTTCATTTTATGGTTGCATCAGTAAGAATTTCAGCATGACAGCCTTATTCTGGGATAATTAATTTTGAAATTAAACTAAAGCGCACGCTGTTTCTTTTTGTAGACAATAATTGAGTGCTTGAAGGTAGCTTGCACCGGTGAATTGCCTCCAAATGCACGTTCCGGTCACAGCTTTATTCACGACCCAAAAGTGGGTACCTTATTTTTGTGGTGTTAGCATAAAATATCACATGCAAACTTTTTGTTGAAACGGGCACTTTTAGGTGGCAGGAGAGACAGAGACGAAGGGCCAGATAAAGCTTAGGTTTAAGACTGCTGCAAGGAAGGATGTTGTCTGCATAAGGTCATTTCAACTGACTCAGAAGGCTACTAAGATGGAGTACAAGGCGATTGAGTCGGTCCTCCAAACCATTAATCCTCAGACTGGAGAGGTATGAATCATGAAGATTTTCATTTTTTGACTGCTAACCGTTAAAGGTTAAGGAAACTGAGGGTTTAATGCTGTCAAATGATAGAAAGTTTGCCTAAGCTATCGATGTGCTGATATGGACCGAGAGATCCCTGCGCTTATGGGGGTGTCCAAGGCCATCATCGAGAATGTTATATTTGTTCATCAAGATGAGGCAAACTGGCCATTGCAAGATCCATCAACACTGAAAAAGAAGTTTGATGATATCTTTTCTGCAACTAGGTAAGTAGTGTTCAGTAGATAGAACTTGTATATAAAATGTATTTCCCGGTTTCATGTTCTTTCCTCATTTTTTAAATTTTTTGTATCCTTGCAATTATGTTTGACTTGTTGTTCCCTTAACCGCCGATGAAGTAAAAAAATGGAAAGCGTGATAGAGCTAGAAAACAAACTTTGTTGTTTGGAGCTTGAAAACAAACTTTTAGTACGATTGAGTCGGTACTTTGTCAACACAACAAAGTCTTTTAGTTGGGAAATGGTGAATACTTAAAATATTAAACCTTAAAAATAATATCCGAGATATCAGATCATCATATCATATGAAGTGAGTGTTTTGGTTGCTGTGTCACTATTTCTGTAGAATATTTGTATGATATATCTGCAATATTTTTTAAGTTTCATTTAGATTTTCTGGTTAGGTACACAAAGGCCTTAGAGATAATTAAAAAACTTCACAAGGATCAAACTCAGGAGATAAAGTCATACAAGCTGAAACTGGAGAATCTACAGACACTGAAAGATGCCGCTCTTAAGGTGTTTATTTATGTTCTCATGCGTTATTTAACAACCGTAAAGACATTCAAAATAATACCATCTTAAAGATTTTTTTTCTTAAGCATCGCTGTGGTGTCCAAATGCTTAGTTTATTTTTCTGCTGAGTTTTCCCTTGAGATATGGTGCTGATCTTTTAATTTGCAATATTTTGGATTGCGATGATCGTTTTATGTCATTTTTCAATCAGAAACTAAGCAAAACAATGCAGATGTACGTTTAGAGGATATGAGGCATGATATTGACACCACAAATGTTAAGATACATAAGGTTTGCTAGAAACTCTTGAAATATTGCAAAACTTGTGCATTCATGTTTGGTTTCTGCTATTAAGAAAAATAATAATGTTTTTTCATATTGGTATTCAAACTGAAAAGTGAAAAGAAAACAATGCAAAATCTCTGTAACATAAAAATTCACATTGTCAAAACTTCCATTTTAGTGTTAGAGAGTTCCATATTTGTTGTCTGACGTTTATATTCATAGGCACAATTTTGTGCATATAAACTTGAGGAAAATGAATATGTGCATCCTGTGTGCATGTATCAAATATTTAACTAGCCGTTAGAACAAGACAAAGAAAACTAGCCATTATAATGTTGATTTTCGATTTGTATAATTGTTGCTAGAAGTCTATTCTGCCTCTTCCTGGATATTGTCATTGACTCATTGTCGGTCGACGACTGTGCTGGTTAACTTTGGTCTTTCTGTACTAGTTCTGGTAAGAACAAGTTTATTTTTGCTTTAGGTAGGAACAACTCTGTCGTTTTTCCAGTTAAGGCAGTTCTGATCAGTGTTCGGTAACAACATCATCTGTTAGCTATCCTTGTTGAACTCTATTCCACTCACATAGGAAAGCAGCTTTGAGGTCTCCTTACCGGACTCCTCTTTACTTGTCCGTTAGGAACACAGCTATTACAGCACACCAAATTAAACATGCATGGTGCAACCCTCGGTGATATGTCCAAGAGACTTTTTCATAATAATTTTTGTTTTTTTTGTGAGAACTTATTTGTTGGTGTTGTTTTATCCAGCTTCGGGAAAGCATTGTGCAAGATCAAGAAAAATCGGAAATATTGAATAATCAAATGCGGGAGCTTGATAGAAAAATTCAATATGTGGACAGTGAAATTAACCAGACTGAATCATCATTGAAGGATCTAAGAAAATTACAAAGTCAGATAGCTACAAAGTCAGGGGAAAGAAAATCCAAATTCGAAGAACTTCAGAAGCGTTATGCAGCTCTGAATGAGGAAAATGAAGGTCTCTTAAATTTTAGCACAATCTTGTTTCTTCTTCTTTTTTGGTTATATTTTGTTGATTTATATACTATATATTTCATTTTCAGACACTGATGAAGAACTGAATGAGTGGAAATTCAAGTTTGATGAAAGGATTGCAATTTTGGAATCCAAAATTAGCAAGTTGTTGAGGGAAAAGGAAGACGTGGATGAGAAAGTTCGAGTTCTTACTGAAGTCAATGGAGAAAATACAAAGGACATTGCCAAGCTTCAAGCTGCCAGTGAAGTAACCTTTATTTCTCTGCTATGAGATTCTGCATTATCATTCAGTTGTCTTGCATTTTCTGTGATAATCTACTCTCTTTATTTTGCATTCAGGCTCATATGTCTACGAAGAATGAAAGAGACTTGACCATCCAAAACCTATTGGTCAAGCATAATTTGGGTCCTCTGACAAGTGGACCTTTCAGTGATGAGGTTGCTTTTGACCTGACAAATCGAATTCAATCAAAGTTGAAGTATTTGGACAAGGACTTGCAAGATAAGAAGGTGCTTTCTTTACACCGTCAAACTAGCGAATTCTGAATAATCTCCTTTCTGCCGATTTTCTAGCAGAGAGATGAATGCTTTGCTATGGCATAAAATGCTAATCTTTTGAGTTTCTCTAGTTTCTCGGGGCAAACAGAAGCAATTTGTATGATTAAAAATGGTTATCTCGGTCTTTGCGAGATTAGTATGCTTTACATATGCTATAATGTACTAATACTCATGCCAGCAATTATTGGATAAAATTATTTACAATATTTTGTATCATTAATGTAATACAGTATCAGAATATTTTTTGAAATGATAAAGAATTTAGTTAAGAGCAATGATTATGTAAACTGGGGAAAATTGATTTAAGGAAAGAGAGTAAACATTAAAGATAGTGTGTTTGTTTATTTTGGGGTAGGTGACATTGTTTTGAGAAATTGTGAAGGAACATACTGTATTGTTTTTTCGTTGAGATCTCCTTAAACAGGTGGAATTTGAATTCTTTCTGTTGCTTTGAGCTATCGATGCATATTTTTGACTCACTGAAAGGATTATCTGAACTGTTCTTTTTCTTGTCCAGCAAAGACCCCATTGATATATTAAAAGCATTAGCCTGCACTTTGTCATAAAACAAATTATCTTTATGTACTATTTCACTAGCAGACGTTAGTAATCATGTTACTTTGCCATTAGCATGCACACTACACACTGTGGCGTTAGCACAATAAAACGTTTACATATATCTCAAGGAAAAGATACAGCCCTCGTTTTTATGATAGATTTCATTGTCCGTAATTGCTTTACAGTCTGAATGGGAAAACTTGCCGGGAAGATTCAGTGAGGGGAAAAGATTTTTAAGATGTGAAAGGAAAATAACTAGAAAGACGAGTACATGGTAAGGTCAGGCAGATGGCGGCCATAACTTCCTCTTCACCTGTAGTCCTCTACGGGGAGATTTAGGTGGATATAGCTTAGAACAGGGATAAAGATTGTCTGTTTAGGTCTGTACTATGCATATGGAGTTTCTGATTCCTGTTGGGTATCAACACAACCTTTTCAACTTGTCTGATTATATGAAAAGGTGCTTCATTTGATCCGATTTTCAATGCCAGGGACTTTAGTATGTCATATTTGATTTATTTACTTATCTTTGTTTCTTTCATCTTGTGCTTCATTTGATCCGATTTTCAATGCCAGGGACTTTAGTATGTCATATTTGATTTATTTACTTATCTTTGTTTCTTTCATCTTGTTTGCATCATTGTTGTTTGGTGATGGGCATTGTGTCTTATGCGTTTTATTTCAGAAATCCAACGAAGTAGAACTCAAGGCAACATTTGAACAATACATGGTTGCAAATGACCGTTGCAAAGACATAGAGGCCCAAAAGGAGGCTAAAGGGGACATGAAGGTTTGTTTTTGCAAATGATAGTTCCATGCTCTTCCGTCAGTGTATTCTGATCGTTCTTGTATGACTCTGGTACAGATTGCCACTTTGAAACGCATTCAAGAGAAGGAGATTGAACGTGACTCTTTTGAAGTTCAGATTTCGGCCACTGATGTGACTGGAATTGATGACAGAGAACGGAAATTGGTGACTGGATGATGCCCCACTTCAATTTTCAGAAGTAGAATTTTACCTTTGAATGCTCAAGTAACATAGTCTTCTAATGTGTGCAGCAAATCGAAGTCGAAAGGAAAGCCAGCCAACTTGCTGCCAAAGATTTCAGTGCAACTATACGGAAAAAACAAGGTGAAATATTTGCCTTGGAGCAAGAAATTAAGGATCTTAACTATCAAAGGGAGTCCATGAGTGCTGATTCCCATGACAGAGTTGTACTTTCTTTAAAAAAGGCAGAATTGGAGAATCACAAAAAGAAACACAAAAGAATGTGAGTCTGTTTAATTAAGTTGCACTGCTCTATTTCAGAATATTCTATATCATCTAATATATATGTATACTGTGTTTTCGTCTATAATTTCCAGAGTTGATGAACATAAAGAGGGAATTAGAGGGGTGTTGAAAGGAAGGATGCCGCCTCACAAGGATTTGAAAAATGAATTGATTCAGGTTCAGAGGTGGTTACTGTTTTTTTCCCTTTTCTGGTTTTGTAGTTTCTTTTGGTTTGATTGATTATATATGTGTATCTTCTTGATGTCAATATAGTTGTGCGCTTTCTGTGGTTTGTACTTCTGCAAGGACACGTTTGGAGCATCTGCTGGAACGTTATTTGGATTAACCTTTTATTCATGTTTGTTGGTTTATTTTATGTAAACACAGTACAAAACTGTTTCGCGAAAGCTCCGATTTAAATGAATGGTGCCAACTGCTCCTGTTTCTTGGCATGTATTTTTCTTCGTAAAATCTTAATTTCTCATCTTTTAAAATATATTTCTTATTTGTTTAAAAACACCCCACAATCGAAATTTTACTAGTAACTAGTATTTTTGCCTCTAGTGATGTAGTTCCTTGCAGATGTTAATGTTTTGTAGGACTTCGATATCTTGATTCATGATTCGATATTTTGATTTAGCTTCTCCAGGAGGTATGATGGTAATGTTCTCTCTCTACTTAACATACCTTTTGTGTTGCAGTTCTCTCCAAAAAGAATATGATAACTTGGATAAAAAAGCTGATGAAGCAAGGAATGAGGTGACTATGCTGAAGATAAAAATAGAAGAAGTCAACCACAATCTGTCCAAATTCCACAAAGATATGGAATGTAAGCATTGCTGAAAATATTCATATATGTGAACATGAGCGAAGAGTGATTATCCATGTTCTTCTAATTGATCAGTTTTGTGATTGGATATTTCGACTAAACAAATTTCACTTAAGTGTATTTTTGTTGGCACTTGTCTCTGGCAGTAACTCTTAAGTCAATAATGATATGTTTAGGGAATGAAGTATGAACATTCCAATCTCATTCCTTATACTTGGTAAAACATTGGAATGAGTTTCTCATCTAAAGAGAACTTTTTGGATGAGAATTACTATTTCCACCATTCATTAATATATTTTACAAATATTTCCCTTATTTAGTTCAACTAATTTAAATCTTTGTAATAATAATAATAAATAATTTATATTATAATTATTGTTTTAGGTACTTTTTTTTATAATAATTGTAATAAAAAATAATTATATTGTTATTATAAAAATAAAAGTACCTAAAATAATTATTGTAATATAATAATAAAAATAATAATATTATCAATGGTAGTAATAATAACGATTACTATCATTTAATAATAAAAAATGACATTGATTCAATAATGATGCTAACATTAATAATTAAAATAAATAAAGTAATGTTATGACACTTAGACATAGTTTTAGTTGGGAGGATGCAATCTCTTTTCTACTCCAGTTTAATCAGTAATGCACAATGTTTTTTTCAAAAAAATAAATAAAATAATAAGTTAATAATCATGATGATAATAATAATAATAATAATATATACTAAAACAAATAATTATTTAATAATAATTATTATAATATTTTATCGAATGATAGTTATTTAATAAATAAAATAATAATATTAAAATTAATATTAACATCAATCATATGATAACAATGATTTTATAATAATTAACAGAGCATCAATAATAATTATTTATCATTATTATTATTAAATAATAATAATAACATTTTTTAGTAGCTATTAATTTGAATTTTATGTTAAAAAATATTTGATTTATTAAAAATAATTTCATACCATTCTTTTTTCATTTCTTCTTTTACAAATAATTGGAATTGAATACAACTAACATTTCATTCACATTGTTATTGCATTTCTACTTAATTCTATTCCGATGTCAATCATGGCCGAAGTTCTTGATGATACTCTTAGTGGCTTCAGATTTGTTTTAACTTTACTTTACATCTGCTCTCATAACCTTATCTTTGGAGCAGTTCTTTTCAAGCCCTTCGACTCTCTGACTGGAGGATTGAAACTTTTTATAAGGCTAGGATAGTAGTTATGTAAGAATCCATAATGTCCATGTGTGGCTTGAAGGAATTTTGATATGCGATTGTTTCTTTACTTTCGGGGCTGTTAAATTTTAGTTGACTTAAGCTTCAATATTGTTAAATCGATTTTCTCGATAAATCGAGTGGCTTGTGATTGTTTTGTACCCAATGCAGCAAGAAAGAGATTTGTCGAATCTAAACTTCTGTCCTTGGACAAACATTCTGGTGGTGTTGATTCTTATCTTCAAACCTTAGAAATTGCCAAAGACAAGAGAGATGTCCAGAAAAGGTTTTTCCTTTTCTTTTATTTTCCCCAGTGTTTTGAATAGGCTGCTATTACTAGTGTCTAAAGAGGTAAAAGGCTGTAACATGTCATTCATTATATGTAGTAAATATAACATCGCCGATGGAATGCGACAAATGTTTGATCCATTTGAAAAAGTTGCTCGTGCTCATCACATTTGCCCCTGTTGCGAGAGGCCCTTTTCTGAAAATGAGGAAGATGATTTTGTTAAAAAGGTTACTTTCCTAATTTTATTAGTAAATGAGATGTCTTGGAACACTTTATACTCTGGATTAATATGTGTTAATTACACATTATACTCCATTTGCAGCAAAGAGTGAAAGCGACAAGTTCTGCTGAGCATATGAAAGTATTGGCTGTGGATTCTTCAAATGCTGATTTCCATTTCCAGCAGTTAGACAAACTTCGAGTGGTCTACGAAGAATATGTCAAAACCGGCAAGGAATTAGTTCCTCTCGCAGAGAAGAACCTTGATGAATTAAAGGAAGAATTGGATCAAAAGAATCAAGCTCTTGATGACGTAATTGTTACTGTGATGTATTCTGCATATAATCGTTTAGTTCTGCTTGCTATTTTAGCTTTTTTGTTTCTTGTGTGGAGATTCAACACGATGTCACCAACTCCACGTCTCTTTTTAATCTGTACGCTATAGGAAATGAATTTTGGAAAAGGTTTTTGCTTGTATCGTTAGAATTGATTCTTTATTATGGAGTCACATCTATGTTGCTTCCATTTTTTTGTGGGCCTTTGACTATGAACTCATTGCATTCTTAGACTTTACAAATATATAGCTTATATTAACAATTCCTAGTGGGTTGCGCATAGTGTTCTTCTTAAAAGAGTTGGAGGTATTTTACTTTCATGTCCTTTGTTTGACCTAAACTTCACATCTATCCTATTTTGAAATTTGTTTTTCAACATTTTGGTTCCTTTGGCACTGAGACATGCATAGTGACAAACTTTTCACCCCTTGGGGGTTTTTCCCTGTTGACTAGCAATCTTGTTTTATCAACAGATAAATGGATTCCATCTTTGTTTTTGTCAAGCTTCTTGAGCATCTTTTCCCGGTTTCTCACAAACATGGTAGAATATTTCTGCTTAAAAAACCTTGTGGTTTGCAGATACTGGGTGTTTTAGCTCAAATAAAGGCTGAAAAAGATTCAGTTGACACCTTGATACAGCCAGTTGAAACTGCTGATAGGCTATTCCAGGAATTACAAGCTTTGGAGAATCAAGTGGAAGATTTGGAAAGCAAACTTGATGTAAGTGTTCAAGGTGCCAAATCCTTGGAAGAGATTGTGTCAGAGCTGAAAATATTGGAAAATAACAGGTTTGGGGAAACTTTAGTGACTAAAGATTCTTTTGCCGTTCAACGTGTATGGTTTCGTGGACACTTACAATTTATGTATGCTTTAATGAAATTTAAAGAAAACAGGTTTTTCTTGATAGTGATGTTTAATTTTTTTCTCTTTTACCTTCATCTGTGCTTATTCTTCTTTCTGCTGATCATCAGAAGCAACTTGCATCGTGATCTTACGATTTTAAGAGAGGATCAGTTGTTCATGACACAGGATTTGTCTACTCATCAGTTAAGGTGGAATAGTGTAAGAGAAGAGAAAATTAAGGTTGCCAATCTATTGTCCAATGCTAAAAGAGCTGAGGAGGAGTTAAATCGTCTTGCAGAGGAAAAACATCAAGTTGATCTTGAGTTGAAGGTAATTTTTGTTGTGAAGAGTGTCTTCTTTATCATGACTTGGTAGCATGTAACTCTCAGGCCAGTGTGATGAATATTAAATGCTATTGGGTTGTCAAAGTGAAGAAGGTCATGAAATAGCTTATAAGATTGGTGCTTAGTGGGGGTGCAAACGTAATATCTTTGCCTTTTTGAAGAAGTTCTCGCATCGTTTTCGGAGTTACTAATCTTTTCTTGAGTTTAATGGGCCCCTATAGTTTTGGTATTTCATAGTGTTTACCAACAGTTGAAGTACATGACATTTTGTGAATCAACATGGTAAAGTGAATGAACACGACATATTGTGAACCAAAAATGAATTCCAATATTCTGGTAAAGTAGTCACTGCAATTTTTTTCTTATGGTCTATGTTTTAACACGGTGGAGTCTGAGAACCTGGCAGTTTCTGTTTCTTCATGTAAGTTAATTCTTTTTTGAGAATTTAGAATCTAAATGCAATTGGAATGCTGGAGAGTTTGAAACAAATATGAAAGTAGTTCGAGAATGTCAGAAGCCTAAAATAATCCGTGTCTATCACCCCCCCTGAAAATCCTGTGGAGATCTCTCTACTTTGTTGAACTCTCTCGTTCCATTTTATTGTTAATGATACATATATTTTACCCAATGTGCACAGATGATTTACTGGAATTTCTTTTGCTTTCTATTAAGTTTTGCAAATAGCTTTTAACACTGGAAACGATGTGTATCCAAAAGTGGATATATATTTGTTGAGTGAAGCATAGGAAGTGGAAAAGTTAAGTTGATGACGGTCTAGGCTTTGTGATATGTTTTTGTAGGTTTTGGAATTTGACTGAATTTTTTTCATTTGTCTTCCTTGTCAAAAAGAGTAAATAATTGCAGTGGTTGCCCCCTGGAAGGAGTTGAATCTCGTTTGTCTTTATGGTTTTACATTTGATGATTTTGGTGGACACGCGCTATGTTATCTACCAGTTTGCGTTTTAATACTCCTCAAACTTTCAGCTTTTGGTGGAGGATCTCGGTCCTCTAGTAAAGGAGAAAAATAAACTTCTTGAGGACTACAATAACTCGGAAGTCAGGCTTAATCATGATTATGAATTGTGCGCAAACAATCACAGAAAGTACCAACTGGAAGTTGAAACCCTTCTCAACATGAATTCTACTATCAAAGAGTACGTTTTTTCAGGCCTTAGTTCTGAAGTCGATATCAGTCGCATTGTGTTTTTCATAATTAGTTCTATTTGACAGATATGATAACTTGAAAAGGGGAGAGAAGTTGAAAGAACTGCTAGAAAAGCAGAATCTATCAGAATTTGAACTACAAAGATGTGGGACCCGAAGGAACGAACTATTGACAGAACTGGAAAAGTGCAGAGATTTGACTCGCAATCAAGCAGAACTAAGACGCAATATAGAGGAAAACTTAGAATACAGAAAAATGAAGGCTCAGGTGGACGAGCTCACTCGGGAGATTGAATCACTCGAAGATAGTGTGCTGAAGATTGGAGGTCTTTCCAAAGTTGAAGCTCAGCTTCTAAAGCTCTCGCAAGAAAGAGAGACACTTCTTACCGAGGTTCGGAATTATCTAGGGCATCTCTTCGCTATGGCAAACACTCATAAAGCTCTGTAGTGAAATCACGCAATGAGCTAGCAACATTCAGATGAAGTTTTTTATATAAGTTGTGCAATTGAATCTGATGGTTTTGGATGCATACAGTGATGCACATATTTCCCGAATGGGAGCAATATTGGTTGCTATCTTACTTCAAACATTATATAATGAGTTGATGGACAACACACTTGCAAGAATTAATTTTTCACTTGTGAGATTTGTGGTTCTTTTGGCTTCTTGTCCAGACTTTTGTGATTTACTTTAACCTTGGCCATCGCAATTCCACTCTTATGAGTTTACTACCCGAGTTAATGAGTGAGAAATTTTCTTGCTGCAGTTAAATAGGCATAAAGGCACCTTATCTGTATACAAGAGCAACATTGACAGGAACAAAGTTGATCTTAAACATGCCCAATACAAAGATATCGATAAGAGGCATTTTGATCAACTAATTCAGCTTAAGGTTATTTTTAAAATTTCAGCTTTTAATTCCATTTCCTTATTTGTTTTGTTGAGTGTAGTAAATAAGAATCTTTTTCAACAGACATCTGAGATGGCAAATAAGGACCTAGATCGATATTATAAAGCACTTGACAAGTAAGCCCTTCAATTTTTGAAATGCTGTGTCTTCCAGTCTTTTGCTAATCAATAAGTTATTTTAAAAGATTTTGTTTGATAACTACTGTTGATAGGAAAATGAGGTTGTTAAATGGTTTTCTGTCTATCACCGCCTTGTATTTCATGCACTGGTCTGTTTCTGGCTGTTATTGTTTTTGCTATTGCCATTTTTTATGTTCCTATTATCCTCCACCATCAGCAATGTCGCTGTAAAATCTGCTGACCCTGCTTCTAGTATAATATTTCATCACGTCCATCACATCTGCCCTTACCTTCTTCCATTAGCATACTGATCACTGCCATCCAGAGATCATTTATTACTTCTCCGTTCTCTATCATCAGCAGTTTTGTTTCACTTTCAAGTTCTTTATTCTGTCAATTTTATCACCTTAAGAAATGTACCTCTCACTTTTATGCGGTTGTGTCCTATGGTGTATATGACATGTACAGATAGATTTATGGGTTAGTTCTGTGCTTCTATTTGCATGTTTTAGGTGCAGGTTCCTCTAATAGTTGGCTTTGGACATGCTGAACATCTAGTCTTTATAATAATTTCTAGCATTTACCCAAATTTCTTCTCTATTTCGTCCACTTCTGATGTGATAATATTACTCTTCTGACAATCTTGGAGTGAATAACATGTGTCCAACCATGATTGGCTAAAATTTGTCATTATCCAATGGTTGAAAGAGGTGATTTTAAGATGATTTTTTAATGGCTTTCTTTTCTCCGTAGGCTTATTTAATGCATGTTATGATATACTGTATTCCACTCTGTTAATATTTAATCAGAATTTCTTTCTTATTTTAGAGCACTCATGCGCTTCCACAGTATGAAAATGGAGGAGATAAATAAGATTATACGGGAATTATGGCAGCAGACCTACAGGGGACAGGATATAGATTATATAAGCATTCATTCAGATTCTGAAGGTGCTGGTACTCGATCTTACAGCTATAAGGTAATTAGCAAGCATTTTCGATCGTTTATTTTTTTATCCTCAATGAGTGACACCACTTCTTTTATAATGGTATTTCCATCGGAACTTTGTCCTCCTAATTTCTCTACTACTTTTTCTTTCGAGAAATTATCTCTTGAACTTGATAAAACTGATTTAGAAACACTGTACAAACGCCCCATAGAAGTTTCAATTTGTTTTCAGAAACTGGAAACTTGGCATTTGGATAATCTTTACATGAGATGTCACCTCACGAGCATTCTTGTGCATTCTGCTTCTGAATTGGTGTTGTACATGCCCCCATCTCATACAATTCGGCCTTAGAAAACTTTGCGACATATGCTGCTGTTGGTCAAACTACTTTTACCTCTTTTAGATACTAGTTCATGACTGATAATAACCAAATTGTTAAATGATGCAGGAAAACCTTTTGAATATAATTAGGAATTCCTGGAAGAAAAATAGAATATAATTCACAACTTTGTAATATTTTCAAGGCATGAGAGAGAATTTAAAATTTTCCAGAGGCCTTTTAAGAATGTCATTTGGATGAATTTATACTAAAATCTATATCCTCACCACGAGTTTAATGTGGTGAACTTGTAGTCTTCTTTTAAAAATAAGACGCTGGTGTTGCCATGGGGGATGCTTGGTACTGATGAAAAGGATTTTTTTTAAAAAAATATTAATTGTACAGTTGCATGTATTAATCCAGTTATATTACTTGAAACGACAGGTTGTCATGCAAACTGGTGATGCCGAGTTAGAAATGCGAGGAAGATGTAGTGCTGGTCAAAAGGTAAATGGTAGTTGAAGATTTGGCATGATTTCTACATCAATGCCCATTGTTGTCTGGTGTGGTCTTCTCAGAACTTGGATTTAACTTTTGTTATCCCCTCCTTTTTTTTAAATCGTAAGTTACCTGATGTTCATTGTTTTTAAAGCCCAGGATTCTTGTTTCAGGTCCTTGCTTCGCTCATCATAAGATTGGCACTAGCTGAAACTTTTTGCCTCAATTGTGGAATACTGGCGCTTGATGAACCAACTACCAATTTGGATGGCCCTAATTCTGAGTCTCTCGCTGCGGCTCTCCTCAGGTGAGGATTGAGAAATGATTTGAAAGCAGCAAATGGTTTATTAAAGTTTGTGTCTTGCAATACACTTATTATCCCGTTTCCTATTCTATCATCAGAATAATGGAGGACAGGAAAGGCCAAGAGAATTTTCAACTTATTGTCATTACACACGATGAGCGCTTCGCTCAACTTATTGGCCAACGACAACATGCTGAAAAGTACTACCGTATCACCAAGGATGACTAGTAAGCTAATCTTCTTATCTCGCCTTTTTTTATATATATTTTAGCATAGTTTTTCATGCAAAATATCATACGTACTTCTACTTTGGTAACTCATTTTTTTTTCTTTTTCAGTCAGCATAGCATAATTGAATCCCAAGAGATATTTGATTGACATAAATGACTTGCTCAAGTTGAAGATTCACATAGATGATGATTCCACCTGCTTCTTCAATATAATGTAATCATTTTGAATTTTTATTTTAATGTAATCATTCGGCATCTGTGAAAAAAAAATATTCTATTGAATTACTTGAAATATGGGATGCTTTTATCCATTTTCTTTGTACTTTTATGTTCTATCGTTTCTTTGGTTGCCCGGGATCGATGATGACTGCAGAATTTTACAAGTCTAATGCCATCACATATCTATTAGTGATTTTCAAGTGTTCTCAAAATTATTGTTTCCAACTCTTGTAACTCAGCTTTGTTGTTGCTCGTCAGCTTATTCCAGTTTCACTAATGTTGTCATTTTGTTAGTTGAGATTAGTCTAGTTTTAAAGGTAATATTCGATCCCGATATGTGGACTCGTGTTTCTATAATATTTACGGGTTAGGATATGTGACGTCGCTTAGTGGTTTCCTTTATCTAAAATTAATTTAGATACTTGGCTCAAGAGTTTGGGCACATTTGTGAATCATAAAATCATGGAACGCAAGACAAGATCCATGCTGAAATTTTAGTACCTCTTTGTATAGGATTTGTTAAATATAATTCCAAGTCAAGGTCACCAAAAATAAATGAATCCTAATCGTGTTTTGGGTTTCTAGATTATATCGTATGTCGTGAACTGAGCTAAATACATTATGTGATACGAGTCCATGCCCACGGTATTGCCGACATAACAAGTTAATCGAAGACAACATTATCTTGGATTTATATGTACCGAATAAATTCTAGAAGGCAGAGTCAGAATTCTAGACATGATATAGATCACAAAATTATGCTAATCTTACGAGAGACGTAATGGGTTCAATCATACTTAACTTACAAGGATAACTGAGCAATTACGACGAAACTCAATTTTAAAAAAAAAAAAATCTGATAGTTCTAATGGTATAATAACGTTGGTAGGACTTTATGTCAAACATAAATGGCCGTGAGGCCATACACAAATTTTACAAGCAGAAGGCGATTTCAAGCAATTGCAAAAAAATACGATGAGACAACAGCCAAACTAAGTGTAACTTACAAGTATAAACGGCATCGCTGAATCAATTATTTAAAGAAGCTAAAAGCAACAAATTTTTTACTTATGCATGGGTTGGTTTAGCCTTGGTACTTCATCTCAGACATCTTGAAGCCTGGCATGTCNAACAAATAATTATTTAATAATAATTATTATAATATTTTATCGAATGATAGTTATTTAATAAATAAAATAATAATATTAAAATTAATATTAACATCAATCATATGATAACAATGATTTTATAATAATTAACAGAGCATCAATAATAATTATTTATCATTATTATTATTAAATAATAATAATAACATTTTTTAGTAGCTATTAATTTGAATTTTATGTTAAAAAATATTTGATTTATTAAAAATAATTTCATACCATTCTTTTTTCATTTCTTCTTTTACAAATAATTGGAATTGAATACAACTAACATTTCATTCACATTGTTATTGCATTTCTACTTAATTCTATTCCGATGTCAATCATGGCCGAAGTTCTTGATGATACTCTTAGTGGCTTCAGATTTGTTTTAACTTTACTTTACATCTGCTCTCATAACCTTATCTTTGGAGCAGTTCTTTTCAAGCCCTTCGACTCTCTGACTGGAGGATTGAAACTTTTTATAAGGCTAGGATAGTAGTTATGTAAGAATCCATAATGTCCATGTGTGGCTTGAAGGAATTTTGATATGCGATTGTTTCTTTACTTTCGGGGCTGTTAAATTTTAGTTGACTTAAGCTTCAATATTGTTAAATCGATTTTCTCGATAAATCGAGTGGCTTGTGATTGTTTTGTACCCAATGCAGCAAGAAAGAGATTTGTCGAATCTAAACTTCTGTCCTTGGACAAACATTCTGGTGGTGTTGATTCTTATCTTCAAACCTTAGAAATTGCCAAAGACAAGAGAGATGTCCAGAAAAGGTTTTTCCTTTTCTTTTATTTTCCCCAGTGTTTTGAATAGGCTGCTATTACTAGTGTCTAAAGAGGTAAAAGGCTGTAACATGTCATTCATTATATGTAGTAAATATAACATCGCCGATGGAATGCGACAAATGTTTGATCCATTTGAAAAAGTTGCTCGTGCTCATCACATTTGCCCCTGTTGCGAGAGGCCCTTTTCTGAAAATGAGGAAGATGATTTTGTTAAAAAGGTTACTTTCCTAATTTTATTAGTAAATGAGATGTCTTGGAACACTTTATACTCTGGATTAATATGTGTTAATTACACATTATACTCCATTTGCAGCAAAGAGTGAAAGCGACAAGTTCTGCTGAGCATATGAAAGTATTGGCTGTGGATTCTTCAAATGCTGATTTCCATTTCCAGCAGTTAGACAAACTTCGAGTGGTCTACGAAGAATATGTCAAAACCGGCAAGGAATTAGTTCCTCTCGCAGAGAAGAACCTTGATGAATTAAAGGAAGAATTGGATCAAAAGAATCAAGCTCTTGATGACGTAATTGTTACTGTGATGTATTCTGCATATAATCGTTTAGTTCTGCTTGCTATTTTAGCTTTTTTGTTTCTTGTGTGGAGATTCAACACGATGTCACCAACTCCACGTCTCTTTTTAATCTGTACGCTATAGGAAATGAATTTTGGAAAAGGTTTTTGCTTGTATCGTTAGAATTGATTCTTTATTATGGAGTCACATCTATGTTGCTTCCATTTTTTTGTGGGCCTTTGACTATGAACTCATTGCATTCTTAGACTTTACAAATATATAGCTTATATTAACAATTCCTAGTGGGTTGCGCATAGTGTTCTTCTTAAAAGAGTTGGAGGTATTTTACTTTCATGTCCTTTGTTTGACCTAAACTTCACATCTATCCTATTTTGAAATTTGTTTTTCAACATTTTGGTTCCTTTGGCACTGAGACATGCATAGTGACAAACTTTTCACCCCTTGGGGGTTTTTCCCTGTTGACTAGCAATCTTGTTTTATCAACAGATAAATGGATTCCATCTTTGTTTTTGTCAAGCTTCTTGAGCATCTTTTCCCGGTTTCTCACAAACATGGTAGAATATTTCTGCTTAAAAAACCTTGTGGTTTGCAGATACTGGGTGTTTTAGCTCAAATAAAGGCTGAAAAAGATTCAGTTGACACCTTGATACAGCCAGTTGAAACTGCTGATAGGCTATTCCAGGAATTACAAGCTTTGGAGAATCAAGTGGAAGATTTGGAAAGCAAACTTGATGTAAGTGTTCAAGGTGCCAAATCCTTGGAAGAGATTGTGTCAGAGCTGAAAATATTGGAAAATAACAGGTTTGGGGAAACTTTAGTGACTAAAGATTCTTTTGCCGTTCAACGTGTATGGTTTCGTGGACACTTACAATTTATGTATGCTTTAATGAAATTTAAAGAAAACAGGTTTTTCTTGATAGTGATGTTTAATTTTTTTCTCTTTTACCTTCATCTGTGCTTATTCTTCTTTCTGCTGATCATCAGAAGCAACTTGCATCGTGATCTTACGATTTTAAGAGAGGATCAGTTGTTCATGACACAGGATTTGTCTACTCATCAGTTAAGGTGGAATAGTGTAAGAGAAGAGAAAATTAAGGTTGCCAATCTATTGTCCAATGCTAAAAGAGCTGAGGAGGAGTTAAATCGTCTTGCAGAGGAAAAACATCAAGTTGATCTTGAGTTGAAGGTAATTTTTGTTGTGAAGAGTGTCTTCTTTATCATGACTTGGTAGCATGTAACTCTCAGGCCAGTGTGATGAATATTAAATGCTATTGGGTTGTCAAAGTGAAGAAGGTCATGAAATAGCTTATAAGATTGGTGCTTAGTGGGGGTGCAAACGTAATATCTTTGCCTTTTTGAAGAAGTTCTCGCATCGTTTTCGGAGTTACTAATCTTTTCTTGAGTTTAATGGGCCCCTATAGTTTTGGTATTTCATAGTGTTTACCAACAGTTGAAGTACATGACATTTTGTGAATCAACATGGTAAAGTGAATGAACACGACATATTGTGAACCAAAAATGAATTCCAATATTCTGGTAAAGTAGTCACTGCAATTTTTTTCTTATGGTCTATGTTTTAACACGGTGGAGTCTGAGAACCTGGCAGTTTCTGTTTCTTCATGTAAGTTAATTCTTTTTTGAGAATTTAGAATCTAAATGCAATTGGAATGCTGGAGAGTTTGAAACAAATATGAAAGTAGTTCGAGAATGTCAGAAGCCTAAAATAATCCGTGTCTATCACCCCCCCTGAAAATCCTGTGGAGATCTCTCTACTTTGTTGAACTCTCTCGTTCCATTTTATTGTTAATGATACATATATTTTACCCAATGTGCACAGATGATTTACTGGAATTTCTTTTGCTTTCTATTAAGTTTTGCAAATAGCTTTTAACACTGGAAACGATGTGTATCCAAAAGTGGATATATATTTGTTGAGTGAAGCATAGGAAGTGGAAAAGTTAAGTTGATGACGGTCTAGGCTTTGTGATATGTTTTTGTAGGTTTTGGAATTTGACTGAATTTTTTTCATTTGTCTTCCTTGTCAAAAAGAGTAAATAATTGCAGTGGTTGCCCCCTGGAAGGAGTTGAATCTCGTTTGTCTTTATGGTTTTACATTTGATGATTTTGGTGGACACGCGCTATGTTATCTACCAGTTTGCGTTTTAATACTCCTCAAACTTTCAGCTTTTGGTGGAGGATCTCGGTCCTCTAGTAAAGGAGAAAAATAAACTTCTTGAGGACTACAATAACTCGGAAGTCAGGCTTAATCATGATTATGAATTGTGCGCAAACAATCACAGAAAGTACCAACTGGAAGTTGAAACCCTTCTCAACATGAATTCTACTATCAAAGAGTACGTTTTTTCAGGCCTTAGTTCTGAAGTCGATATCAGTCGCATTGTGTTTTTCATAATTAGTTCTATTTGACAGATATGATAACTTGAAAAGGGGAGAGAAGTTGAAAGAACTGCTAGAAAAGCAGAATCTATCAGAATTTGAACTACAAAGATGTGGGACCCGAAGGAACGAACTATTGACAGAACTGGAAAAGTGCAGAGATTTGACTCGCAATCAAGCAGAACTAAGACGCAATATAGAGGAAAACTTAGAATACAGAAAAATGAAGGCTCAGGTGGACGAGCTCACTCGGGAGATTGAATCACTCGAAGATAGTGTGCTGAAGATTGGAGGTCTTTCCAAAGTTGAAGCTCAGCTTCTAAAGCTCTCGCAAGAAAGAGAGACACTTCTTACCGAGGTTCGGAATTATCTAGGGCATCTCTTCGCTATGGCAAACACTCATAAAGCTCTGTAGTGAAATCACGCAATGAGCTAGCAACATTCAGATGAAGTTTTTTATATAAGTTGTGCAATTGAATCTGATGGTTTTGGATGCATACAGTGATGCACATATTTCCCGAATGGGAGCAATATTGGTTGCTATCTTACTTCAAACATTATATAATGAGTTGATGGACAACACACTTGCAAGAATTAATTTTTCACTTGTGAGATTTGTGGTTCTTTTGGCTTCTTGTCCAGACTTTTGTGATTTACTTTAACCTTGGCCATCGCAATTCCACTCTTATGAGTTTACTACCCGAGTTAATGAGTGAGAAATTTTCTTGCTGCAGTTAAATAGGCATAAAGGCACCTTATCTGTATACAAGAGCAACATTGACAGGAACAAAGTTGATCTTAAACATGCCCAATACAAAGATATCGATAAGAGGCATTTTGATCAACTAATTCAGCTTAAGGTTATTTTTAAAATTTCAGCTTTTAATTCCATTTCCTTATTTGTTTTGTTGAGTGTAGTAAATAAGAATCTTTTTCAACAGACATCTGAGATGGCAAATAAGGACCTAGATCGATATTATAAAGCACTTGACAAGTAAGCCCTTCAATTTTTGAAATGCTGTGTCTTCCAGTCTTTTGCTAATCAATAAGTTATTTTAAAAGATTTTGTTTGATAACTACTGTTGATAGGAAAATGAGGTTGTTAAATGGTTTTCTGTCTATCACCGCCTTGTATTTCATGCACTGGTCTGTTTCTGGCTGTTATTGTTTTTGCTATTGCCATTTTTTATGTTCCTATTATCCTCCACCATCAGCAATGTCGCTGTAAAATCTGCTGACCCTGCTTCTAGTATAATATTTCATCACGTCCATCACATCTGCCCTTACCTTCTTCCATTAGCATACTGATCACTGCCATCCAGAGATCATTTATTACTTCTCCGTTCTCTATCATCAGCAGTTTTGTTTCACTTTCAAGTTCTTTATTCTGTCAATTTTATCACCTTAAGAAATGTACCTCTCACTTTTATGCGGTTGTGTCCTATGGTGTATATGACATGTACAGATAGATTTATGGGTTAGTTCTGTGCTTCTATTTGCATGTTTTAGGTGCAGGTTCCTCTAATAGTTGGCTTTGGACATGCTGAACATCTAGTCTTTATAATAATTTCTAGCATTTACCCAAATTTCTTCTCTATTTCGTCCACTTCTGATGTGATAATATTACTCTTCTGACAATCTTGGAGTGAATAACATGTGTCCAACCATGATTGGCTAAAATTTGTCATTATCCAATGGTTGAAAGAGGTGATTTTAAGATGATTTTTTAATGGCTTTCTTTTCTCCGTAGGCTTATTTAATGCATGTTATGATATACTGTATTCCACTCTGTTAATATTTAATCAGAATTTCTTTCTTATTTTAGAGCACTCATGCGCTTCCACAGTATGAAAATGGAGGAGATAAATAAGATTATACGGGAATTATGGCAGCAGACCTACAGGGGACAGGATATAGATTATATAAGCATTCATTCAGATTCTGAAGGTGCTGGTACTCGATCTTACAGCTATAAGGTAATTAGCAAGCATTTTCGATCGTTTATTTTTTTATCCTCAATGAGTGACACCACTTCTTTTATAATGGTATTTCCATCGGAACTTTGTCCTCCTAATTTCTCTACTACTTTTTCTTTCGAGAAATTATCTCTTGAACTTGATAAAACTGATTTAGAAACACTGTACAAACGCCCCATAGAAGTTTCAATTTGTTTTCAGAAACTGGAAACTTGGCATTTGGATAATCTTTACATGAGATGTCACCTCACGAGCATTCTTGTGCATTCTGCTTCTGAATTGGTGTTGTACATGCCCCCATCTCATACAATTCGGCCTTAGAAAACTTTGCGACATATGCTGCTGTTGGTCAAACTACTTTTACCTCTTTTAGATACTAGTTCATGACTGATAATAACCAAATTGTTAAATGATGCAGGAAAACCTTTTGAATATAATTAGGAATTCCTGGAAGAAAAATAGAATATAATTCACAACTTTGTAATATTTTCAAGGCATGAGAGAGAATTTAAAATTTTCCAGAGGCCTTTTAAGAATGTCATTTGGATGAATTTATACTAAAATCTATATCCTCACCACGAGTTTAATGTGGTGAACTTGTAGTCTTCTTTTAAAAATAAGACGCTGGTGTTGCCATGGGGGATGCTTGGTACTGATGAAAAGGATTTTTTTTAAAAAAATATTAATTGTACAGTTGCATGTATTAATCCAGTTATATTACTTGAAACGACAGGTTGTCATGCAAACTGGTGATGCCGAGTTAGAAATGCGAGGAAGATGTAGTGCTGGTCAAAAGGTAAATGGTAGTTGAAGATTTGGCATGATTTCTACATCAATGCCCATTGTTGTCTGGTGTGGTCTTCTCAGAACTTGGATTTAACTTTTGTTATCCCCTCCTTTTTTTTAAATCGTAAGTTACCTGATGTTCATTGTTTTTAAAGCCCAGGATTCTTGTTTCAGGTCCTTGCTTCGCTCATCATAAGATTGGCACTAGCTGAAACTTTTTGCCTCAATTGTGGAATACTGGCGCTTGATGAACCAACTACCAATTTGGATGGCCCTAATTCTGAGTCTCTCGCTGCGGCTCTCCTCAGGTGAGGATTGAGAAATGATTTGAAAGCAGCAAATGGTTTATTAAAGTTTGTGTCTTGCAATACACTTATTATCCCGTTTCCTATTCTATCATCAGAATAATGGAGGACAGGAAAGGCCAAGAGAATTTTCAACTTATTGTCATTACACACGATGAGCGCTTCGCTCAACTTATTGGCCAACGACAACATGCTGAAAAGTACTACCGTATCACCAAGGATGACTAGTAAGCTAATCTTCTTATCTCGCCTTTTTTTATATATATTTTAGCATAGTTTTTCATGCAAAATATCATACGTACTTCTACTTTGGTAACTCATTTTTTTTTCTTTTTCAGTCAGCATAGCATAATTGAATCCCAAGAGATATTTGATTGACATAAATGACTTGCTCAAGTTGAAGATTCACATAGATGATGATTCCACCTGCTTCTTCAATATAATGTAATCATTTTGAATTTTTATTTTAATGTAATCATTCGGCATCTGTGAAAAAAAAATATTCTATTGAATTACTTGAAATATGGGATGCTTTTATCCATTTTCTTTGTACTTTTATGTTCTATCGTTTCTTTGGTTGCCCGGGATCGATGATGACTGCAGAATTTTACAAGTCTAATGCCATCACATATCTATTAGTGATTTTCAAGTGTTCTCAAAATTATTGTTTCCAACTCTTGTAACTCAGCTTTGTTGTTGCTCGTCAGCTTATTCCAGTTTCACTAATGTTGTCATTTTGTTAGTTGAGATTAGTCTAGTTTTAAAGGTAATATTCGATCCCGATATGTGGACTCGTGTTTCTATAATATTTACGGGTTAGGATATGTGACGTCGCTTAGTGGTTTCCTTTATCTAAAATTAATTTAGATACTTGGCTCAAGAGTTTGGGCACATTTGTGAATCATAAAATCATGGAACGCAAGACAAGATCCATGCTGAAATTTTAGTACCTCTTTGTATAGGATTTGTTAAATATAATTCCAAGTCAAGGTCACCAAAAATAAATGAATCCTAATCGTGTTTTGGGTTTCTAGATTATATCGTATGTCGTGAACTGAGCTAAATACATTATGTGATACGAGTCCATGCCCACGGTATTGCCGACATAACAAGTTAATCGAAGACAACATTATCTTGGATTTATATGTACCGAATAAATTCTAGAAGGCAGAGTCAGAATTCTAGACATGATATAGATCACAAAATTATGCTAATCTTACGAGAGACGTAATGGGTTCAATCATACTTAACTTACAAGGATAACTGAGCAATTACGACGAAACTCAATTTTAAAAAAAAAAAAATCTGATAGTTCTAATGGTATAATAACGTTGGTAGGACTTTATGTCAAACATAAATGGCCGTGAGGCCATACACAAATTTTACAAGCAGAAGGCGATTTCAAGCAATTGCAAAAAAATACGATGAGACAACAGCCAAACTAAGTGTAACTTACAAGTATAAACGGCATCGCTGAATCAATTATTTAAAGAAGCTAAAAGCAACAAATTTTTTACTTATGCATGGGTTGGTTTAGCCTTGGTACTTCATCTCAGACATCTTGAAGCCTGGCATGTCGAATGAAGTGGAAAATTTTTCAACATCTGCCTTCAGCTCATCAATGTCTTTGTTATTCACAAGACCCTTGTTGAAGTCCTTCAATAATTTACCATGTTCCTTCTGGATCTTCAAGGTAAGAGAGACTGCCCTGTGAAGGAATTCACCTATCTGTTCAAAGTCTTTCTCGATTAATCCTCTCGATGTCATGGCTGGAGTTCCTGTTGCAAAAACAATCATTTGATTCCTATTCATCTTTGTACAAGCATGTGCAAGAATCAAGATACGTGGTCGACAAAAATAAAGAGGGGTGGTTACCAATGCGAACCCCTCCAGGGGCCAAGGCACTGCTGTCCCCAAACACAGCATTCTTGTTAACAGTAATACTGCAGAGATCACAGAGTTTTTCAACCTTATTTCCTGCAAATACCACAACCGATGAATATCAATTGAAATCAACACTAAAGAGCAATTTTAGGTATCATATAAACCAAAGAGATTCATATCCTCCAGACCGGTCAATCCAAGAGGTCGAAGGTCCCACAAAACCAAGTGGTTCTCAGTTCCACCAGTGACGAGCTTGTAATCTTTGCTCATCAGGTAATTGCCAAGAGCAACAGCGTTGGCCCTGACTTGTTTAGCATAGGCCTTGAATCCAGGGGTCATTGCCTGTTTCAGGGCCACAGCAAGAGCACCAATCTGGTGATTGTGTGGACCACCCTGAAGAGAGGGGAACACAGCAAAGTTAATCTTGTCCTCAAAGTCGTAAACGGCACCCTCCGGTTGGCCTTTCTTGGCTGGCTTTGGACCTTTCCTGTAGAAGATCATCCCTGCCCTCGGGCCCCTCAGACTCTTATGAGTTGTGGTTGTAACCAAGTCGCAGTACTCGAAGGGATCTGCTGCTTCCTAAAACCATCAATCACAAAATATATATTCAAATAATAACCAACACACTGAAAATTTTGGAAACTGAGGTTGAACATCAACAACGTGGAATTTACAGTTTTGATTTGGTCAAGACGAAAACAAAAGAGAATTCAAATGACATTCAAAACAAATGTCTGTTACAATATACCATGGATTAGATTCCCAAAACAGCACGACAAATCAGCCAACTACAACACATGCTAATGCACTTGTAGATTGGATTATTGTATTTTTTCTTTTTTTGGAATAAGGGTTAATACAAATTTCGTTACTCTGAAAGTAAGAAGTTTAATTTTTTCTCACTTCTTTTGCTAGTTAGTCGGATCATGGCACTCAGAAATGAGATCCATCATTGTTCACCAATTAATAATACAACTATCCACAAACCAGATCTCATCCACATTCAGAATCCCACTTAATCATACACACATATAGATCACGTTCAAATCTATGATTCCACACAAAGCACCCCTCGTACATAAAAATCTGAAGACTAACTAAACATCAGCTGATTTAAAATCACAATCTCAACGACTTACGAGAACGAATACCAAAAAACTAAACCAAACACATCAAGCCCATTTCTCAATGTAAAAGGACAAAATATATATATATAAAAAATCAATCTATATTCCAAGCTCAACATGCAAATAGAATAACAGAGTAAAGCAAACAAATCAAACCCGTCCAACAAAAGCTATCAATAATAAATTGCCAGGATATTTAGATCTAAGTGCCAAATCTCAGAATGCAAATACAGTAATGGCTCGTCGCAAACTGAACGTGCGAATATAGTAATGCTTCGAAGCAAGCTGAAACCCTTATTCCAACATAGGAGAAATAAGCAAAATGCAAGTATAAAATCAAAGAAATAATACCTGAGCAGCAACAAGTCCACTAATATGCGCCATATCACAAAGCAATAGAGCACCGCACTTATCCGCAATCTCCTTCAACTTCTTGTAATCCCAATCTCTAGGATAAGCGCTCCCTCCACAGATGATCAATTTCGGCCTAAAATCCATGGCCTTCTCATCCAAGCGATCGTAGTCAATATACCCAGTTTTGGGATCCACCTTATACGGCAAACTCTCGAAATAAATCGAAGTCGCGCTAATCTTCTTTCCCCCAGAAGTGTAATACCCATGCGTGAGATGCCCACCTGAAGGCAAATCAAGCCCCATGATCCTATCATGTGGGTTCAAAACGGCGGTGTAAGCAGCGAAATTGGCGGGGGAGCCGCTGTAGGGCTGAACATTGACTCCCCATTTGGTGGGGTCGAGGCGGTAGGCCTGGAGGGCTCGTGAGCGCGTGAGGTTCTCGATCTCGTCTATGTACTCATTCCCACCGTAGTAACGATTTCCAGGCATGCCTTCGGAGTATTTATTAGTGAGGGCGCTGCCGAGGGCCTCGATTACAGCGAAAGAGGTGAAGTTCTCTGAAGCGATTAGCTCGATTCCACTGCATTGACGGCGCTTTTCCTTCTCAATGAGGTCATGGATTTCTGGGTCCACGGCGGACAGCGAGCTGTTGCCCCATTCGGAGACTGGATCCATTTCCCGGCGGTAGATGTGTGACTAGGGAGAGAGGAGGAGGAGGAGCAAAGGAAGCAGGCAAGGGAAAATGGGAGGTTAGGAGCTAAATTTAACAACCATGCGTGGTCTTATGAATAGACCATAATACCCTCCTGTGGTTGGTAAATCCCATACCTACAAAAGTGGCCATACCCCACCCAAGCTCCAGTTTTTTCTAGGTTTGGAAAACAATATAATCTATACAGATCTTTGTTTTATACTCTTTTATATATAATAATAATATATAATACATATGATTATTAATTATGTTATTTAGTAATTTCAGTTATTATTGATTAAGAGCTACTGTTATTAGTTGATTATATTCAATTCAATTTTTTTTTTTTTTGAGTTTTTTCTTCTATTTTTTAAATTATAGATAAAAGTAGGTGCTGATGGATAATTAGTCTTCACATCTTTTTTGGGATAAAAAAGTGAAAGAAAGGAGGTTGGTGGGCGTGAGTTGGTTATGATTTTCAAGAGTCAGAATTATTTTAATAAATTTTTAAAATGTTGAATTTCTTTTTTTTATATTACAACGCACGTTGAGGAAGGGGATCGAACTCGGAGAAGGAGTCAGCTTAAGTTGGTGGGTGAGATCATTGGGATAAAACCCGATCTCAAAATGTTGAATTTCGTATCACCACTAATACCAATTTTGGAATTATGTTTAAATTTATATCTGAGTTAGGGTTGGTTTGATCTAAAGTTGCGTTATGACCTATGGATTTAACATCAATGGAAAGATTTGGATATTACGTTCAAAAGACAAATCATTTTGAGTCTATTTTTATTGAAATTTCATTAGTTGAAATGAAGTAAATTTGAAATGTATTCTAGTTTTGTCCATTTAAAAAAATCAAAAAATTTGAAATTAATTGATTTGAGATTCGACTATTTGTCTCCTTAACAGATCCTGAGATTAGAGTGAATTGTTGCCCTGTAGACAGATCTAGTCGACATAGGCACCAACCCCTTCAAAACATCATGCTACACACCTCATTCGATGGCATGCATCCCACCAAAAATCCATGAATTGTAATTAGTCGATGTGGACTTTTTTTAAAAAAAAAAGAAAAGAAAAGAAAAGAAAAGAAAATTAAGGTTATTTTCATATCTTCACCTTCATGAAATCTCTGATAGTACTAAAAATTCTCGTGAAAATAGTTATTTATTAACTCCACGTATTTCGAATTCTGATTATACATATTCCTATATTTTCAAATCTTGAGCAGACACATCCTTGTCCGTACGTGTGTTTTAGAAGTATATGTACTCAAGATTTGCAAACATGAAAGTTATAATCATGAGATGTCTTGTGCAATCTCAAGATTTCATAATAAGGTGGGTGTACGTAATTAACCTAAAAATTATTTATTTCCCAAAAGACCAATTGTATTTAGATCGAACCAACCCCATGTCTGTTCATATCACAAAACCATCAATGAGTCAAATTTTTTAAAAAAGAAAAAAAAATCATGTGTCGGCACTGCTTACATTTAAAAATTTTTTTAATAAAAAAATCATTGTTAAGTTTGATAGATCAATTTAAGGTTTGAATTTGAGATTTATTTGTGCCATTAAAGCTTTAAATCATAAATTTATTATGATAAGCCTTGAATGGAGCTAAGATCCTTGAGCTCATTTTTTGTTTAAAATATAACTACATAATATTATTATCAAATTTTACCACTCTAATCAATTTATTCAAAATATCTCAAAAATAAATAAATATTATATGAATTCAACCTCAATTATTATATTATTAAAATTGTACAACTTGATATGAAATATATTTAAAATAAAATTCACTTCAATATTGTCGACCCGGGTAAGTCAAATAATTAAAAATAAATTGATTTAAAATCTCTTTTTAAATTCATGAATCTAAACACAAACTCACGACTAAAATTCTAACCTCCACATGTAGTCAGTCACATGACTTTGCGACATGCATTTTCTCACGATGAATGAAAAACACCACCGTTGAGGCCAACTTGCCGTTTTGCATTAATTAACGTGCCGACAGGTAGCCTCGGTTAATTACCCTAATTAAGGACCCAAATAATATACATTAGTTATTCTTAACAAGCTATGCGTGTGAACAATATTTTTTTATCATCATCGATGGACTAAAGTGAAAGTAAACAAATTATGAAAGGACTAAATTGATATTTGAATTCTTGAAAAAAATAAAAATAAAAATAAAAGTGTGTGTTGAAATTTAAAACAAAAAACAAAAGTGTAATATTATTATCATATAAGAATAAAGTTGTAAGAAAAAGTTGATGTCTTTCCTAGATAGTTACTGTCATATCCTCAACTTTAATAAAATAGTATAGATATATACCAAAGTGATGCGTGTGTATATGGGAAATTATTTTACAATTTTTGAGTTTAAAACTTCAATTTTCATATGAAACTAATACGATACAAACAGCCTTTTTTGTGTGTGTACTTTCTCTATATTTTATCTATTTGAAATTTATCAAGCGCCAATATAATGAGCCATGAGTTTTTATTGAGTGGCTAAATTAATGATAATATAGACGATTCAATAGTAGGTATCGTGCAAGTGACTTGCATTGCATGAATAATCAATTAATTAATGGCAATAAACTTGGCTAACCATAGTTTGTAATAATGTTCGGTTGTTATATATANAAAGTTAATATAAGCTAAATTTTGAGTGTTTCGAGAATGAGTACTTTCAAGCTTAATTTAGGAATGGTAATAGTATATTTATTGGACTTAAAACAATGATCTCCCGAAATGTCGCAAAGCCACATAATACAATTAATTTAAGGATGAAATCCCCCCGCCCTTTTTCTCTTCTCGAATACGATTGCTTATATATAAATAAGAGAAGATTTATCTTTGAGATTTGATCGGATTATAAATAATCAATTCATATGGAATATATATTATTCAAAAACATTTATTTATTCTTGGTTTTCTCATCTTTCTACATGCAAAAGAATGAAAAGGAATCTAAAATAACATGGTTTTTAAAATTGGACCCATTGCAGCGAAAACTGTCAGCATTATTTAAAGAAGTTGACATAGGACATCTACCACTCTTAGGCACGATGTCATGAGCCACGTTACTCTTTTATATTTTATATATTCGACATTTTTTTATATATTAAAAAAATTTATAACATACGAAACAAATTGAAAGTCAAAAAACATCAAATATAGAAGAGATAAACGCAAATCACGCATTCTTAATCTAACTACTAATTACTCTGTACACGCGATGTGTGTGTGTATAATTTTTTTTTTATCATTATCGATGGACCAAAGTGAAATTTGACAAATTATGGAAGAGCTAAATTGATATTTGAATTGTTAAAAATAAAAATAAAAATAAAAGTGTGCGTTGAAATTTAAAAAAACAAAAGTGTAATATTAGTATCATATAAGTGTAAAGTTGAAAGAAAAAGTTAGTGTTTTTTTTAGGTGGTTACTATCATGTCATCAACTTTAATAAAATATATATATAATAGATGAATATATGAAGTTAAATGTACTTTTTGACATTGATCTACATATTATGTTATATGAAAAAATAACGTTGTTTCGTTGTATAACGTTTATATTGATACTTAGGATATTATTTATATGATAGGATTAACAAACATCTATATCTATACCACTAATAAAAATTAAATTCATAGAGTAACAAACTGTTGGTTTGAACTTTGGTGAATTTTTTTTATAATTCTATAGAATTCATATTTCACTTTTTGTAAAATGAAATCGACAACTTTCATTTTATATTTTTTTAATTGACTTCATTAATTGAAGTAATAACAGAAAAAAATTAATATCTATACTATTTTATTAAGGTTGAGACACTTAGAGTAACTAACTTTTTTTAATGTAAGTTATATGTAGGTCAGTGGATAGAGTCGTTGTTTCTTTGATTTTAGGTCATAAGTTCAATTTTTACTGAGATCATTTTTTTATTCTTTTATTTTTAAATTTATTTTTTAATTTATATATCAAAATTACAGTGTAGTCCCTCATTATTTCTTATATTATATATTGATCTTCATTTAAATATAAATCAAATGAATTATAAAAAATATTATCGGTTCACTGGTATTTATTTAAAAAAAAAAGAAAGTTAGGAGCCGAAACCTAAAAATATTTTTTTTTGATTACAACTCACACGGGGAGGGAGATCGAACCCGAAGAAACCGACTATTCCGACATAGAGTGAGAGCATTGGGATACAAAAATATTTTAACAACCCGCAGATGGGAAAAAAAGGGGAGAGAATCCCAGATCCACCAAATACTCGAAATCTCAACCGTCCATCTTTACCCATTAAAACATATTTATAGACGTCTGAGGCACTCCGTTTCGTCGTATCATTCTAAGTGCGGTAATCTTAGATCCAAGAAGCCAGATTTTCTTCTATACTCGTGCAACCGATGGCTCTTTTGGTGGACAAGACTACCTCCGGCCGGGAGTACAAGGTCAAGGACATGTCCCAGGCCGATTTCGGCCGCCTCGAGATCGATCTCGCCGAGGTCGAGATGCCGGGCCTCATGGCTTCCCGGGCTGAATTCGGGCCATCCCAGCCCTTCAAAGGCGCTAAGATCACGGGTAGCCTTCACATGACTATCCAGACCGCTGTTCTGATCGAAACCTTGACCGCATTAGGAGCCGAGGTGAGATGGTGCTCATGCAACATCTTCTCCACGCAAGATCACGCCGCTGCCGCCATTGCGCGCGACAGCGCCGCCGTCTTTGCGTGGAAGGGAGAGACCTTGCAGGAGTACTGGTGGTGCACCGAACGGGCTCTTGACTGGGGTCCCGATGGTGGCCCCGATTTGATTGTTGATGATGGTGGTGATACGACTCTGTTGATCCACGAAGGTGTGAAGGCTGAGGCCGAGTACGAGAAAACAGGTAAGGTTCCGGATCCGAATTCGACGGATAATGCCGAGTTTCAGATTGTTCTCACTTTGATTCGAGATGGGCTGAAGTCTGATTCCAAGAAGTACACGAAGATGCTAGATAGATTGGTTGGTGTGTCCGAGGAGACAACCACCGGTGTTAAGAGGTTGTATCAGATGCAGGCCAGCGGCACTCTTCTTTTCCCTGCTATTAATGTAAACGATTCTGTCACCAAGAGCAAGGTATATATTTACACAGACAAGTTTATTATGTTCTTTTAACGGGACTTATCTTTGCATTTGATATCTGTCGTATATTGTTCCATTTAGTTTATTCTGTATTGATCATAATTATGCTTGTTGGGTATGCTTGCTTAATTTTACTAGTTGATATCGTTTTGAAGCTTTAGATCAGTTGTTATGCATGTGATATTTGTGTTATGATGTCCAAATTAGTTTTTTTGGCTTGATCGTATACGTTCTTTGTCGTAATGTTGCTAAACTATGCAATTTTTTGAAGCTTCGGATCTTATCTGAGTGTTGAATCTGATATATTCTGTGAAATACACATTTGAATCTAATACATCTTTTAGATACACTGCGGTTGGTTATGCCGATCCCTATGGTTAGTACATTATAATTAAAATTTGCAGTCCATTTCATCATCATTCTTGAACAAAACATCCATGCGGTTGGTTTGATTTATATTCTAATTGTCTGATCATGTTTTGGATTTGCAAATTAAGCGCATCATATGATATCTTACATAGTTGCAAGTTCCTTCTTTCCCCATATTTAACACCAAACAACTACCTCATCTCAATGTGATTCAATCAGTTTGACAACTTATACGGATGCCGCCACTCCCTTCCCGATGGACTGATGAGGGCCACCGATGTGATGATAGCTGGAAAGGTCGGTGTCGTGTGTGGCTATGGAGATGTCGGCAAGGGCTGTGCCATGGCCTTAAAACAAGCCGGAGCGCGAGTAATTGTGACTGAGATTGATCCAATCTGTGCCCTTCAAGCTCTCATGGAAGGCTTCCAAGTCCTGACCCTTGAAGATGTCGTTTCTGAAGCTGACATCTTTGTCACCACCACGGGTAACAAGGATATCGTAATGGTTTCCCACATGAGAAAAATGAAAAATAATGCCATCGTGTGCAATATTGGTCACTTTGACAATGAAATCGACATGCATGGACTCGAGACTTTCCCTGGTGTGCAGAGGATCGTCATAAAACCTCAAACCGACCGTTGGGTTTTCCCCGACACGAAGTCTGGGGTCATTGTTTTAGCTGAGGGTCGTTTGATGAACCTGGGCTGTGCTACAGGGCACCCTAGTTTCGTGATGTCGTGCTCTTTTACAAACCAAGTTATAGCTCAACTCGAGTTGTGGAAGGAGAAGGGGACTGGCAAATACGAGAAGAAAGTCTATGTCTTGCCTAAGCATCTCGATGAGAAAGTTGCGTCTCTCCATCTTGGAAAGCTCGGTGCCAAGCTCACAAAGCTTAGCCAAGACCAGGCTAATTATATTAGCATTCCAGTGGAGGGACCTTACAAGCCTCTTCATTACAGATATTAAGGTAAGATCAAAAAGTGCATTGAGACAATATATTTATCAGTATTGTGGTTTATTTTGAAATTTTCTGATTTTTTATGAGATTTTGTTGGATTTTTGGGTTAAATTTTTGAATGATTAATAAGTCGAAGAGTGAGTAATGAGAATTTACTTATTTTTCATTCATTTGTTATGTATCAGTATGATGGTAACTGTAGGTTTATTGCTTTTGATATATTTCTTAATAGATATTGGGTTCATGTTTCCTCGGATGATGGTGAATTTGCACCCAAAAAAAGTGAAAAGTTTGTTTTTGATTTATGATATAGCAGGATACGGACTAAATAAATCCAGCTCCAGCTCTTTTATTCATGTATTGTTAAGAAAAGTTATGCTCCAAATGGTTTACGTTTCATGTTGCATGTAAAAAAAAAAATCCCTCAAATTTAATATAACAATTTATGCAATTTTTTTTAACAAAATAATATTTTAAATACCAGATCTTAGACAACGCAATAATTATTTACATGAACACAAAAATTTTCGTGAGACGATATTATTAGTCAATTTTTTTTGTCAAAAATTTGTGTGAGACGGTCTCACTGGTCGTATTTTGTGAGATGGATCTTTTATTTAGATCATTCATGAAAAAATATTACTTTTTATGCTAAGAGTGTTACTTTTTATTGGGAATATCGGTAGGGTTGACCATCTCACAGATAAAAATTCATGAAACTGTCTCACAAGAGACATACTAATTTTTTTTATACAGATCTTCTATATAAGTCATTCATTGAAAAATATTATTTTTTCATAAAAAAAAAACATAAATATTAATGCTTATTATAAATGAAAAAAAAAATTTGTGATAAGAAACCTAATATAATAAGAGAAAAGTCAATCTGCAATTTAAGTTTGAATGCATAGTGGGGAGTGGGTCAGTCTCATTTACCCCCAGATCTGCCATCTTCAGCTTAGTAGGTGTAAATATTACCATATTCCGTCCAAACTTATTAATGATCGATCATTCCATTCGGGCCATCGAGATGTGATGCTGCCAATAGAAATCTTTAGCAAAAATTTTATTAATAACATTTTGAAATAAATTTATTTTTCAAAAATCCTTTGATTTAGTGTAAGTATTCGCTTTGTTTTGTAAATTGCCAATTGGTTGGTTAAATTTTTAGGTACTATTGAGATTATAAATCGATTATAATATTTTGAACGCGGACGAAACAAGTATTTATACTGGATCAATATACGTCGTCTTAGTAAATTTTTTTTACTTTGTAGAAAAATATAATTCTTTAAATAATTTTGTGATTTGACTAAATAATTTAAAAATAAATAATCTAAATCTTCAAGTACACAATTATTGGGATTTGGGTGCCACCGACAATAGAAGCAAGATCAATGGCCAGTGGTCACCATTTTCAGAGCGACATGATTTATACTTAAATGCCAAGATTTAATTTCATCGACACCACAAACACAGCTCACAACCAAATCAAGAACTGAGTCAACCCTCTACGCACAAAATGCCCCACTCTCAGCTGCCGCGAACCTTTTGCTACATCCTTCTCTCCGTACTACTGTTGCCATGTTTCTTTCACAACCATGTGGGAATCTGTGAAGGGGTCTCGGTTTCGGATCTGAATTCAGCCAAATTAAGCGATTCGAGTGAAATGGCGAAAAGGGTCTGTGCAGAAAAGATAGGCGAAATGGCAGGATTGGAGGAGGAGATGGATTCGGAGAGCAATCGGAGGGCTCTGTTGATGCAGAGAAGATACATAAGTTACGATACTTTGATGAGAGATTTGGTGCCTTGCAACAAGCCCGGAGCTTCTTATTATAATTGTAGGGATCCGGGTATGGCTAATTTTTATAACAGAGGCTGCGAGGTGATCACGAGGTGTGCAAGGGGAGGTTAGCGAACAAGAAAGTGTTGGATCGAGATTTGAGTTCGAGTTACTGTGGAAAGATCTACTTTCCAACTGCTAAAATGTGCATATTTTGTCATTCTACTTGTTACTTTTCAAAAAATGCAAGCTTTCTTCATTGGTACAAGAAATGTGAACTTGATTGAATTTTCAAGTTCTGCAATCCGAGCTTACTACTGATGATTTATTATTATTATTTTTTACTACAAGTAAGTATATGTATGATATGCATTGTACTTGTATAAATCTGAAATTGGGTTCAAAATGGAGAACAACATGTAGTTTGAATTGAATATAATGAAAGGCCCAAAAGGCCAAAGCAAAATGATAGTTATACCCATGGCCCATTTTTAATAGCATATGCTTGGTTTTTGTAATTTTGCGACTAAGACAATTTAATGACTATTTTAAATCTTATTATTGTACAATTTAATATCAAAGAAAATAATTTTATATGGATTAATTGAATTGTTCAAGATTTAATTTTTTTGAAAAGTGGACTTTCAAATATATATAAAAGCCAAAACTAACCCCAATTTAAGATTCTGTCAATCATAATTTGGACATTGAAAGTGTGTCACACATTTATTTATTTTTCTTAAACCAAAAAAAAAAAAAAAAACATCGAAACAAATTTGAAGATTCAAAATGTGTACTTATTTAAATAGTTGAAGCTCAATCGTACATAAATAAATATTAAATCCCGAGGTCATGTATTTTGACTGAAATAGACCTAGCTTCTCTCCTCCCGGCCATTCAATAATAATCGTCGCATACAACGATGGATGTCGGCGGCGGCGGAGGTGGTGGTGGTGGGCCGGCGCCTTTCCTTATAAAGACGTATGAGATGGTGGACGATTCATCGACTGACGCGATCGTATCATGGAGCGCTAGCCGAAAAAGCTTCGTGGTCTGGAACCCACCGGAATTCGCCCGGGTCCTTCTCCCCTCCTACTTTAAGCACAATAATTTCTCCAGCTTCATCCGACAGCTCAACACCTATGTATGTACCCCAATTCTCAATAGATATGTATATTTTGTTTTCTGCGTTTTTTTTTAAAAAAATCATGTTTTGAATTTAGCTCAAATTTCTCACGACTTCTGTGTGATTATTTTCGATGGGTGATTGGGTATAGAAAACTGTCCGATTCATGTTGCTGCATCGGTGTTCTGAATCTTTGTAAATTTTTTTGATGGAAAATGGAAATAGTGATGCATTTCAAGTGCGTACTGAGATGATTCATTTTTCCATGTGTTTTTTTCGTACCTTGTTCAAGTAAATTTTATTGTCGCAGATGTTATTGTAAAGATATGATCATGATATCCATGTAGCTCGATTCTGTTCATTGGGGGGAGGGGTTGTGATTTTGCTTTTTCCGGTGAATTTAATGTTACTTGGGGCAAAAGTGTTGGTGCGCGCAAGTCTTTTAGCACTGTAAAGAGAGATTCAAATTGTATTTTTTTTAGTTCTGTTGCACCAAATTTCGATGTTTGGGAAACTTAGTTGGCTTCCTGTAGAACTGTTATTATAACCTTTGCTTCCATGAATGATAGAAAGTACATCTTGGTTTTTATTGATTCTCTCGTGGAGTTTTGGTGTGGATAGAATAATGGGGTCTAAAGGCAATCTATCAATGAGAGGTTTAGGGGTCCTGGCATCGATTTTAGGCCCCACAATGAAGGGGATTGAAGGAATTTGTAGTGATACTTGAGCTAGCAAATCAGTGTTGGTGCTGTGATTGAGATGAAAGAAGAGAGATGAGGAGTCTGTATGATATCAGACGATTCATTATTTGCTTTACCTCTCACTTTCCTGTAGAAAAGAACCAGATATTAATTTTATGGACTGATTTTTACTGTTTCCGCTGATATCCTCTCACCTAAACTTTTTAGATGCTTTTGTTTCTATTTGGGACGTGGTCATGGACACATGGTAGGGCTATTAAAGATATTTCTTTCATTTGTAGGGATTTCGGAAAATTGATCCCGAAAGATGGGAATTTGCAAATGAAGACTTTGTGAAAGATCAAAAACATAATCTTAAGAATATTCATCGTAGAAAGCCTATTCATAGCCACAGTCAGCCTCAAGGTTCGGTTGATCCAGAAAGAGCTGCTTTTGAGGAGGAAATTGATAGGTTGTCCCGAGAGAAAGCCGTTCTTAAAGGAAATATATTGGCATATGAAGAGCAGCAGTCTGCTGCAACAGTACCGTTGGAAAATTTAACCAAGCGAATAGTTGACATGGAGCAGAGGCAGGAGAGATTATTAAGCTTCCTCGACAAGGCAGTTCAAAATCCCGAGTTTGTTGAACTTCTAGCTCAAAAGCTCGAATCAATGGATTTTTCAGCATACAATAAGAAAAGGCGACTCCCTGAAGTCGATCACTCTCAATCGGTTCAAGAAAACATTTTGGTTGACAATCAAAGCAGCTCTAGGCCTGAGTTTGGGAACAAATGCCCTCAAGATTTTTGTGATAAGCTGCGGCTGGAGCTATCACCGACTGTATCAGACATCAACTTGCTTTCGCGTAGCACACAAAGCTCCGATGATGATGGAATAAGTCCTCTAGGAAGGATGAACGGATGGCCAAGAGATGAACATACAAGGACCCTTGGTTTTTCATGCCCCTCCGAGACATTAGAGCTGTCAGACACCGGGGCATCTTTTACCTTAAAGATGGATTCATCTTTGCCTTGCCTAGTGGGACCCGAAAGCCCAAAACTTCACTCCTCGCAGAACAATTTAGCTTCGAACAAGGATGACGATTGTCATATTTCCTGCCTTTTAAATCTCTCCCTTACCTCTTCTCCTTTAGAACCAAACAGAAGTCAAAACTTGGCGTCAATGCCACACTCAAGTCAAGAAACCAATACAGAACCAAGGCCTAACACTGACGAGAACGATATCTCTCATGGGTTGCCAACAAAGGGGACTTCTTTTGATAATGCTAACGTCCCTTCTTCGTCTCAAGATATTCATAGTAAAAAGCAAGAGCCTGCAGCGGCTCAGATCCGTGTGAATGATGTGTTTTGGGAACAATTTTTAACGGAAAAACCTGGCTGCTCGGATACTGAAGAGGCTAGCTCTGGTTATAGGCCAAATGCTTACGTTGAACAAGAAGAGAAAAATTCGACAAAGGGAGTGACTAGAAACACAAAAGGTATGGAACATCTTACTCTTTAAAAAATTCCATCACGTGGAGGTTCCAAGAACGAATCCTATGCTTTTTCATCACTTCCTGTGTGCTTTTCTGAAACAAAGTGACTCTTTTATTTTTCATAGTTTCTTGGTATGATGTAATCTTGTCGAGTTGTTTAGCAAGGATCACATGTCGATCTCTTAGCTTTTGTCCTTTATGCATATAATGTATTGATGCTGTAAACGTTTAAAGTTGGTACACCTTTGATAAGCTCCATCTTTTGGAACAAATACTTTATTACTTGATATTAGAATGCCCTGTCTTCAATGCATATGCGGTATTTATTTCCATCCACAGATATTTTTATACTCTAGCACATTTGAGTTTGGAGTGTCACATTAGGGGCTTCTTCTTGTTAACTTCCTCTCTTCGTTTCATTTTAGCTTATTTAGCATCAGATCAGGCAGCAGCTTTTACCTCCATTAATATGTATACATATACTAAAAGAAAATAAATAAAGACAGACCACCATTTTGCTATTTTAAAATTCAGAAATTATATTCCGAAAAAAGATATTAAAAGAAAAGTATGAAGTTTTAGTATACGATAATTATTTCAAAAACTACAAATGTTTCACATTTATTTGTGATCTTAATTTATCAAAACTTTAAGACAATTCCCTATACTAATCTTTGACCCACTTGATTTTCAGAGAGAACTGATTTATTTTTTGTATGTTAAAAAAACTATAATTAATTATATTTTTAGTATTAGTTAAAATCGAAAACCAAGATTCAAGTAAAAACAGTTGAGGCAAGGAATGCAAGTGAGCTGTGTTTGTTCATATGCGGTGAAGATTTTGACGAGTTGCTCGATCGCTCTATTATTTCAAGCTCAAAACATGCCATTTATTCACACCGTCTGGGAATTGAGCCGACAAACGATTAATCAAAATTTATTCCGAAAATATTATTGATAGTAATTAATTTAATTATGAGAGTTCTAATCGACTCTCTATCCTCGTACCCTATACTGTTATGACATGCAAGTGATATGTCTGATAATGATATGTTATTCTTTATTTTGAGTTTAAGTTATCATGGATTTGTTTTTCGACTTTATCCAAAATATCTCATATTGATAATCATTTCATCTTATTAACTTATGATTTTCATCTTTATCTTCCAATTTGAGAATATAGTACTACCAACAATATCTCCTCAAACGAAGTTCCACCATTATTCTCATGATTCCGGCCTCTCCTCAAGTCTTATTTGTCCTCCAATTGAGGTCACTCATCTTCACTGCGTTGGGATACATGAAAAATTGAGAACATAACCCACCTCAAGAGATTATTAAGTATTTTTATCGGAAGCTCTCACCTCCTTCGTTTAAGTATCCGAAGATTTCATCCATATAACTTGATTTAGATCATGGCTCTGATACTAATTTTTATAACATGAAATTCACATATCTTTTAATATTATAATATTATTTACTTTTGAGTCAAAAATCTCATAAATTTATTTTTTAATTTTATATAATAGAAATATCATTATATCTTATTACACAATCTTTAACATGTACATCCCTCTTGGACACCTGTGCACCTATCTAGAAATCATGCCCACATTCGAACAAACAGCCACGATATAAACAACTGACCTCTCCGTCACCTTATCCCAAGATTTACTTCGCTCATCACGTGAACGTGATATCAACGACTGGAAATTTCATGTCATCCCGAATTGATATTCTCAAATAAAGAACAAAGCGTGGCATTATATCGAGCGGTTAGCATCTATCTGCTTAAATTCTTGAAAATAGCAGGAAATATCGCTAGAGAACAGAAAAATGGCAACTGATATGGTGGTGTTGCAACATGCCGAGGTGGGTAATGGGTGCTGCAAGAGAGGACCGGGTTATGCCTCTCCTCTTGAAGCCATGTCTGGGCCAAGGGAAGCTCTGATTTATGTTACTTGTATTTACACAGGTATTTGAGGTTGTTCTTTTTTGGGTTCATGTTCTTTTTATATGTTTTTTGGTTTGATCGTCTTTTATTTACTGAATTTCTGATGGGTTTTGTGTTTATTTGATTTTATCTTGAATTTGCTAATATGCTGCTGATCCTTTTGAATATCGATGGTTCCGTCTTTGTGATTTTTTATTTATTTATTTATCTGTGATTTGGAGTGGATCTCCGAAAAGGAAATAACTGGAATCGATCGCGTATAGAGCCAGATTTTTGGTTCTAATTCATTGAAAAAATTATGCATAAAATTATAGATTTGGATTCAAAGTGAGCTCTCGTTTTACACTTTATTGTTGGAAAAGTAGTAAAGTGCTTTATTGCGGCGAATGTAAACGATTCATGGTTTAAAAGAGTCATTTATTGGATTTAAATATCAGATAGAGGAATTGGCAAAACACATTAAGATTTGCTCGATTCAAAAAAATTGACCTGACTGTGAAAAATGTGGGGGGATTCGACATTTTCCCATATATTCTATATTTTCATTGAGTAACTTGCAACTAACAATATGATTATGTTGCTTTACAAAATTTATAGGGACAGGAAGGAATAAGCCAGACTACCTTGCTACGGTGGACGTAGATCCAAGCTCCCCAACTTATTCGAAAGTGATACATAGGTTGCCTATGCCTTACATTGGCGATGAACTGCATCATTCTGGATGGAATTCCTGCAGCTCTTGCCATGGCGATCCATCAGCTGCGCGGCGGTTTCTTGTCCTACCTTCACTTGTGTAAGGGGCCAAATTTGTGGAAGATAAATTGATTGCATCGCAAAACATTAACCTAAAACATGTTAGGAAAATTTTGTGTGTCATGGTTTATTTATCCTTCTTTAAAGAGGTACAAGGGGCCATTCATGCCACCACCACATTTGCGTTTTGTGTAGAAACCTAAATGCAGTAATGAAAAATGTGTATTTCTTGCAAGTGTTTTTGACATTACTCATTCTTTAACATGTACCTCTAATGCCTTTATCTCAGATCTGGCCGTATTTATGCAATCGATACCCTGAAGGATCCAAGGGCTCCAAGTTTACATAAATTTGTTGAACCCAAAGATATAATACAGAAAACTGGATTAGCATTCCCCCACACAGCTCACTGTCTTGCTTCAGGTGAGATCATGGTGTCGTGTCTTGGAGATAAAGATGGAAATGCAGAAGGAAATGGATTTCTTCTGCTCGACTCGGATTTCAACGTCAAAGGAAGGTAACTTTGTTTGTGTCTACTCTAGAATATGACACAATGTTATGATTTGTGTCCTAAATATAGACTCAGTGTCTCATTGGCATTTCTTTAAACTTTATAGATTCACATCTTTTTGGCTGATGTAATTTTTTGTGCAAACATCGCTTGCGAAATTTTCTAACGGTCTGGAAATTAAAGACCGTGGACTAGTAAATGACTTTCATATCTTCATAATAGGTGGGAGAAGCCAGGTCACAGCCCCCTTTTCGGCTATGATTTCTGGTACCAACCTCGGCATAAGACCATGATCAGCACTTCATGGGGAGCCCCTACTGCCTTCACCAAAGGTTTTGACGTTCAGCACGTGTCGGATGGTCTTTATGGAAGACATTTGCACGTATATAGTTGGCCTGAGGGTGAGTTGAAACAGACTGTAGACCTTGGAAATTCCGGTCTCTTGCCTTTGGAGGTATATTGCATTTTGTCGTTATCTGTCGTTGCGAGTTAAAATTTTCTCCATTGATTTTTTTCTTGACTCGTGTGATGCTGTACTTAAATGCAGATAAGGTTCTTGCACGATCCGTCTAAAGATACTGGATTCGTGGGATGTGCTTTAACAAGCAACATGGTAAGATTTTTCAAGAATTCGGATGGATCATGGAGCCACGAGGTGCGTGAAAAGACTTTTCTTTTTTTGTCAGTCTCACGTTTAAAGTGAATAGAATTCAATACATTAATCTAAACCTATTGCAGTTATCAGCATCAGTTAAGTCACTGAAGGTGGAGAACTGGATTCTACCTGAAATGCCTGGACTTATCACCGATTTTCTGATTTCTCTCGACGATCGTTTCCTATACTTGGCTAATTGGCTTCACGGTGATATTCGACAATATAATATTGAAGATCCCGCGAATCCTCAATTGACCGGCCAAGTATGGGTCGGAGGTTTGATTCGAAAAGGAAGTAATGTGGCTGCTGTGGCAGAAGATGGCACTACATACCAGATCGCTGTACCTGAAATTCAGGTATTACTTATAATTATCTCAAACCAAGTATTAAATCAAATTGAATCGGGTATTCAATTTTCAGAAATAATTAAAAGGCTAAATTTCAGGATTCATTCGATAAGTTCTGAAGGCCATTTCCAGTCTAAATGTATGCCAAAAAGCATCTCTTTCGAAAGCCAAAATCAAACGTGTGTTGCAATATTTATTTAATACGTTCTTCTATTATAGATGCACGTGCGTTGCACGTAATATCGATTATATTATAAAAATTAAAAAAAATTGATTTTCTAAAAAACAATTTGAATCATTTTGTTATTTATTTGGGCTTAATTTCTTATCATATTAGACGATTTATAAGAACTTATACAACTTACTTTCAAAATTGTTTCTCAAATTAAAATTCAAGCATTTGATTTTATGTTATATAATAAATTGTAATTAACATAATATATAGAACAAAATGAACTGAAACAAATTTTTTTAATATATNAAATAATTAAATAAAGATATTAAATATCATATGTAAAAATTCTGATACTTTGACAAATGCTAATCAATGATCATAGTAATTATATTTATTATAAGGATCATATCATATATTGTTTTTACAGTAAAAAATAACTTAGAGTCTTTTTATTGCTCATTAAATCTCTTTTCATGAATTACATATTCAAATTTTTGATTGATAATTGATTTTACAAACAATACATGTAATTTTTTAGTTATACAGTTTAATAAAATAATTATGCTTATAACATATATATTTGTTATATATATATATTTTTTTCATATTTTTTTGAAATCGTACTATTTTTTAAAATCAAAATTAAACTCTTTACTTTCAATTTTTTATTAAAAAACTCATAAAATATGTTAGTTATTCTACTATTGCACATAAAGTTATAAAATTTTCATATATCCTTTTGTGATATTATAATTTATTACTTAATTAGAAATTGCACTAAAAATATAATTATAAAATTACAATAAAATCATTGGGGAAAAAATGTAGAGAGAAAATTAAGAGGATAAAACATTTAAAGGTAGTATAAAGATGAGTTATTTGATAAAATTAATAAAAAATATACATTCTATTTTTGAAGTGTGTATAGAACGTTAATTTTGTCATTACACAATTGAAAAACAATGCCCTTTATCCACACTTTTATAGGTATATAGAATATAGTTGTTATATGTAGATAATTTTTTTCATATTTTTTTGAAATCGTACTATTTTTTAAAATCAAAATTAAACTCTTTACTTTCAATTTTTTGTTAAAAAAATCATAAAATATGTTAGTTATTCTACTATTGCACATAAAGTTATAAATTTTCGTATATATTATAATTTATTACTTAATTAGAAATTGCACTAAAAATATAATTATAAAATTACAATAAAATCATTGGAAAAAAATGTAGAGAGAAAATTAAAAGGATAAAACATTTAAAGGTAGTATAAAGATGAGTTATTTGATAAAATTAATATAGGAGTTACATTCTATTCTTGAAGTGTCTATTTACTTTTAATTCTTTGTTTAAAAACCCATAAAATATGTTAGTATTAAACTTCACATTATCATATTATTTTATATTTATTATGTTATTCTACTATTGGACATATTAGTTACATTTTTTTATATATCTTCTTGTAATACTATAATTTATTTATTACTTAATTAAAAATTACACAAAAAATATAATTACAAAATTATAATAAAATCATTAAAAAATGTAGATAGAAAATTAAAAGAATAAAACATTTAAATGTAGTATATAGATCAATTATTTTATAAAATTAATATAGGAGTTACATTTTATTATTGAAATGATATAAATTACTACAATCAATGTATGTATTAATGATAATTTATTAGCATTTGTTACAATTTTACATATATATCCTTATATGATTTTTTGGATTCATATTAATAAAGAAGACATTTGTGTCTTTTCACAATTGGAAAACAAATGAGTGATCCACACTTTTATAGGTATATATATATATATATATATAGACTTGAGAAAATATATCTTCGAGAACTGTTTCTGGATCAATCATCAATGGAGGAGTTGAGTAAGCTGTTTCTTTTTCTTCTTTTTTTTTTGGCAATTCAGGGACATCAACTAAGAGGAGGACCTCAAATGATACAGCTGAGTTTAGACGGGAAACGTCTCTACGTTACAAATTCGCTCTTCAGCACATGGGACCGACAATTCTACCCTGATCTGATCGTGAAAGGTTCCCATATGCTACAAATTGATGTAAACTCTGGGAAAGGTGGGCTTACCATCAACCCAAATTTCATCGTGGATTTCGGATCCGAACCTGACGGCCCTTCTTTGGCACACGAAATGAGATATCCAGGGGGAGACTGCACTTCTGATATATGGATCTAACTCTATAATATGGCTATAATGTGCGTTTGACAAAACATAAGCTGCGTTGTGATGCAGATTTTCTTCTTCTTTATTGACTTGGATATGGGAATTTGCAACTTCGATGAAATTTTATTTTAGAGTCAAGTATTTTCTCCCTTTAGTATCTAACCTTTACAGGAGCGCTGGAATCACAAGCATGGACCGATGGTTGAATCTAGTTGAAAGTAGCGATTACGAAACTTAAAGCTTTTAAAAACAGAATATTAAGCACGAAATTTTATTTGTTCGAGCATCACATCGAGGAAAGCAGACATGCTTGTCTTAAATCACGCATAACCATTAAGTCAGGAAAAATTTTGTCAGCAGACTCGACAAATTTTGTTAACGAGACGATTTTATGTCCAATGAACAGACACCAAGATCACCTAAAGTCCTGACAAGAGCGCACACAGTTCTTAAAATGATGGTTGCTGCTGGTCTCTGATAACAATTTCTCTACCCAGAATACCGCACATGAACTTCAAAACCATGTGACAATCTCCATAAACTCGAAGATTTTTGAGAATCCGTATTGACGGTGGAGGTTGGCTTGATTGTAAGCGGTGAAAATGAAAGCCCATGAGGCCAAGAAGGGCGGAGTCAGAAATATGGTTCTACCCGAGCTAAAATTTTAAACTCTAAATTTTTTTAATATTTTAAATTGATCTACTCGTACTAATATCATGTTATTCCAAAATTATAAAAAATTTACTTATAAATTTTTTTAAAAAAATTGGATCACCCAGGCTTGTACAAACATGTGGCTCCGCTACTGAGGCCAAGTCTCTTCGAGGCATTTCCTCTAACAGTTGAACGGGTCGGCATCATTCAGGTGGCCATTTCTCCCATAAAAGCCTATTACGGTGTCGGAATAAAAGAGTTCATAAAGACCTAAGCCGCATTTGATTACACGGGCATGGAGGATATTGGCTTGTATTGGAAGCTCCAGGTTGTCGCATTGTTTTAGCTGTCTGAGACGTTGAAAGTGATGCATGCATGCCTGAGGAGGAGCCATTTCAGGCCATTTGGTTTTCTTTGTTAATTAGGCCCAATATTTATTTTAGGCCCAATACTAAACCCAATTCGGAACCAGTGTACGCCGAATATGATAAAATCTGGATATTACTATATCCAGAAATCTGAATTTATGGGTTATTATTTATTCAATTCTAATTTAAAATGACTAATTTGACGAGTTCCTAAACTCGACGGCAGAAGTCTTCATGCATAATAAATGAAGTTGTACTATTCAGCCGACCATGCATATGAAATATGATTGTTTAGGCCACCTAAGACGCACAAACAACGTTAATTTCGATTTAAAATATGCACCGAACTTTGAATGAAGAATCGGCTGAAGCTAATTAAAGACAGTTGGCTAATTTAAAATGAAAAATAAATAGCCACACACATTTTTTAATAAATATATATGCCTGCCAGCCGGCCAGCTGAGTTACAGCAAATTTCTAAAACTTTATCTTTTAAAATTATGGCCCACACGAGATATTATTCATCATGATATGCTAAAACAGCCTGGTATTGGTTGTATCTGTCTTCTAACATCCATTTATTTGTTTAATCTGTCTCACTTTTGTTTCTTCATAATTAGTCAGATATGAATAATGGTTTCTCATTTTCCAAACATAAAGAAACCAAATTGAAGAACTAGAACATAGGGATGACATGTGCAGCACTGAAAAGTTCAGACCTGAGGTTTAAATTTTCTAAAATTACAATTTTCTGTTTGTAAGAATACCTTTGCTAGCTAGCTTGCCCCCTATTTTACATTGTTAAAATCAATCAAGAAACTCATCCAATACAGTTAACAGGATCCTATCTTCAAAACAGGCACAAAAGAATAAATTGAATACAATTTGCCAACTTGATTACTGATATCAGTACAGACCGAAACAAGACTTGAACCATGTGGGGACTCGAACTCAAACCGCTGTCACGTCAGTATTTCGTTGACATCACCTACAGTCCACAGAACCGAAAGAGTCTGCAAATCCAGCTGGTTTCGACGGAATACTCGACTGAGTCTGACTGCTGTAAGATAAGTCATCGAACATTCTTGAAGTACCTTCATCAGATTGCCATCTTTGCAGCGCTTGAGGCAGGCTCAAATGGAGATCAATACCACGTTGTTCTTCTTCATCTTCTTGTTCTACGGGCTTAGATGGTTTCCACTGCTCCACGAGGGGTCCCAAGACATTCACAGCATGGCCCATATCAGGCCTCTGAAATGATTCACGGGCTGTGCAGTGACCAGCCAATTCAGCCACTTTGCAAATGCTCTCATAAGTTTCATCATTGGGATCAAGAAGGGGGTCGATGGATTTTCGGATGTTCTCTTTGTTGATTAGGACCCTTCGGAACCATGCTACCAGATGGGACTTCTCGTCGGGCATTGTTTCATCGAGGGCCTTTCTGCCGGTGATTATCTCCATTAAAACAACTCCATATGCGTACACGTCTACTTTTGTAGTCACTCTTCCGGTAGCTGTGGGAATATATCCAAGTATATGGATTGCATCAAGGAATTATCAAAAAAATGATTCAAGAACACATATCGTGAATTTAATTTTAGGCTATTGTCCTAAAAGCTTAAGATAATTTAGAACTCATTAGAACATTTCTGCAAAACCTGTATTCATAAAAGTTGCAGCTACCTTAAAATACATGCACGTAACAGGAACTCCATACACAATGCTTACCGGCATATTCAGGTGCAAGATAGCCAAATGTCCCAGCCAAACGCGTCTCCACGGAATACTTCCCATCGGGGGCATTTTTCACCAATCCAAAATCTGCAACCTTTGCTCTCATATCATCTGAAAGGAGAATATTGGACGGCTTCAAATCTCTGTGGATGAAACTTTGTTGGGCCAAGCTATGAAGATACTCGACTCCCCTAGCTACATCCAACGCAATCGTAATCCTTTGCTTCCATGTCAGAGGCTGATACCCCAATTCTTGCCATCCGAATAAATGCTGGGCTAAGGTTCCTTGTGGCATATACTCGTACACCAAAAGCTTTTCGTTTTTGTTAACACAAGATCCTAAAAGAGTAACAAGATGTCTATGCCTAACTTTGGTCAGGACAGCGATTTCAGCCAAGAATTCATTCGTCCCTTTCATTCCCATTGCTCCACACTCCATTCTCTTAACAGCAATCCTAGTCCCATCATGCAATTCGCCTTTGTATACAACCCCAAATCCACCACTACCTAATACATTTTTTCCACTAAAATTATTAGTCACTTGCCTAAGAACTTGTATCGAGATTGCAGCATTTCCACCTTCGGAAACGGGGATTTCACTATGGTCGTCACTGCTTTGGCTATGTAATTCACTTGGAACACTAGCATGTCCGTTAACTCCATTCAGCACATTATTTTTCCACATTTCACTGCCTTGCTCTGCACTCTCAACCGTGCCAAATCGATTCTGCCGTTTTTTCATATAGCATTTGTAGGACACAAACAATAGAACTCCAATGAATACCACAACAGCTACTATAACCCCAGCAATCATACCGATTGAAACCGATTTTTTTGGTGAACCAGACTTGCTTCCATCACGAGAAACAAGTCCTGAATCAGTCCCCGGCTCCCCACCTTCACCAGTCACATTCTTGCCAAGAAACGGATTACCACTTCCACTAAACCTCACACCAGGAGGAAATAAAGGAATTGGTCCAGATAAATTATTACTCGACACATCAAAACTTTGAAGCTGAGACAGGGTAACCAACATGCTAGGAATTGTACCAGTAAGATTATTATCACTCAATATCAAATTCCTCAACGAAGTGAAATTCGCAAATGCAGGAGAAATAGAACCCGAAAACCCCTGCTTCGCCATGTTCACCACTGTAACATTCTTCCCTTGCGAGTCACAGTTAATAAATCTCCAGTTTTGACAAGCATTATTCCCCCGCCAAGATTGAGCCAACGCCGTGGGATACCCTAGTGCAGCGGCAACGTCAAGAAGTATAGTCACCTGCGGATCACAGGGCCCGGGTTTGTCCAAACAAAAGCTGTTAGTTGTCCCAACGTCGAAATGAACTTTGTCAGAAAACTGAGGGTAAGGTCCCTGTAACTTATTATTCTGTAATGTTACGTTAAGAAGATTTGGAAGATTCATCAAAGAAACCGGCACAATCCCAGTAAATCTATTATCCCTCAACTGCAGATCAAACAAATTCACACAGTTTGATAAATCTGGGATCCCGCTGGAAAATGAATTTGAATGTAACCAAACCTGAGACAACTGACTCATGTTGGACAATACATTAATGGTACCAGATAGGCCCTGTTGCTGATTATTGAGCCAAAGATTCTGAATTTCTGACCCGGCAAAAGACCCGGGCAAAGATCCAGTCAAGTTATTGTAAGACAATCTCACGTTCTGCAAATTTGGAAAAGACCCAAAAATATCCGGAATCACACCTGCGATGCTAGCATTACTAGCAAAAAAAGAAACAAGATTTGAACTTTCAGACAGATACGAAGGGATTTCCCACAAACCCAGATTGGAATTTTCACTTATGGAAAATAGCTGAAGGTTCGTGAGGCCTAAAAGGAAGTTCTTGGGAGTTGAAGTGAAGCCATTGAAGTCTAGATATATCTGTTCGAGTGAAGTCATGTTCTCAAAAGAAGGGAGAGGTCCCGACAAAGAGTTTTTCTGGAGGGCGAGGGACTTGAGCATGTTTAGATTGTTGAGTTCCAGCGGTAGTGTTCCGGAGACGGAGGCAGAGTCGAGGTTGATGGCGGTGACGAAGGTGGAGGTCGTGTCACAGTTGACGTTCGTCCATTTGCAGAAGTGGGTGGAGGGTGACCAGCCGGCAGGGGCAGGGGAGAGGGAGGAAAGGAGCTTTAACATGACCGTAGAGTCATCGGCAAAAGAAAGTAGAGGGAGCAGGAGGAGAAGCAGGTGGTGGTGGACGGCCATTGACGCACCGGCGGTACAGGTGGGAATATAATCAGAGAGGATATAAAAGAGAAGACAGACGGCTGGCTTGGGCTGATCATATGATGATATATATTTTCCAAGGATGATATATAACAAAAAAAAACATATAAATATTTGTAGATTTAAATATACTAACAAATAACACGTGATGAATAAACGTTGTAACGAGTAAGTGAACATAAAATACTTATATTGAATGAAATCGAATAAATCATTTTTTATTGAAAATTCATAATATAAAAAAATATTATCAAATTTTTTCTTATTTAAATTTCAGTTTTTGGGTCATCTATGTGTGACTGTTTTGTCTAAGTTTTCTCATCATTTTAATAAAATCATCTATTTTTCATTATCTTGAATTTTTATGGTTTCTCATTTGAAACATGATGAATTTTGTTTTTTGTTGTTGTTTTGTCATTTCCTTAGTGTTTGTTGTCTTTTTATCTTCATGTTGTACTTGTTTTGCCCTTTTCTTTGCTTTCGTTCTTTTCTTATCTTCATTTTGTATTTAATTGATGTTTCAGTTCTTTGTTTTCTTATCAATATTTCGCTTGAGTTGTGGTTTCTCAAATCCATCCACAATTATTGTTGTTATTCTTTCATTTAAGTAACTTTTGTTACACTTTAAAAGCTGATCAAATTGTTGAATAACATTTGAAAAAATCAAGTTATGTACCATAGTTTCCTGCAATACCATGTTCATATTGTCAGTACATAACTGATGGTCCGAAAAGAATGCTATTGTTTGTTTTAAAGAATATAGCATTTGAAAAGTAATCACTTGTGCATTTATGAAAGTTAACTTTCGAATAGTCTTTGAATTACGTCTTGTTGAAATTTGATATATTTGTCGAATAATAAATACTTTGACTACTATATTTTTTTGATAATGTTGGAACATATCAATCAGCATCACATCAAGATTTGTCATTGTTAGTTTGTCTTTACTACGGACGTGTAAAACTTTTCTTTGGCTAGTGAAGTGGGTGCATGGTCTGCCGTATATGATTGAATCTTATTTAAAATTGTTAATAACCATCGTGACAAATGATATTAACTATTGGCTTCGAAGTAATTTCCATTTATTTCATTAATATTGGTTATTTTTCTCTTAAGTTACCCCAATTATTATCTTCGTTAGACTAATTATGTGATATATAATTAAATATATAATAGTTGTTTATTAATTACACGTTACAAAACTTATGATAATTGAATATGTTTTGATCTGTTCCTGAATATTTGAATATAGTGAAATCTTTATAAAAATCAATTTAGCACTGGAAATATTTATATGTGTTAAATTAAAGCACTTGTTGTAATCATGGAGATGAAAAACGATTTTATCTGTTAAATTTCGTTGTCGTTAATTTTTAAAATAATAATACTATTAAATTGATTTTTTTAAGTGAGTGGTTAAATTATTTCAGAAAATAATCATGTAAACAATTGTTTGGAATGTTTTTTTTTCCTTAAATTGATTTCAAAACTTATATGATGTGATGATTATAATATATAATATAATATATATTAGTTATAAAATAATACACAAGACAATATTAAAGTTAAAAAAAATCAATATACAATTAAGAGATGGAAGGACAATTCCGACAATTACATAAATCAACTCACTCTTTTAAAGAAATACCTCATTTGGGTACCTGTATGAAATATTTATGTGAGACCAAGTTAACCATAAGTTGAAATTAAAAGTAAAAATGAAAATTATATTTCATTCAAATAGCATCCAAAGCTAATATTTAAACTGACAATTTATTATTCTATTATATTTTTATTCGATGTGCTGGATTAAATATTGTTTGACTGATTTTTGAGTGTCATGCACCTCACTAATCACCAGTCATTTACTCTACTCCGTAGAATACATATACTGATATTAAATTATATATTTTTGAATTAATATTAATAATTAATTAAAATCTATTAATTAATGAAATATTTAAAAAAACAAATCACAATTCTAAAAACACTGTCTCTTTTATATAGTTAATAAATTTAATAATTAATTAAAATCTATAAATTAATGAAAGACTTAAAAAGATAAATCACAATTCTAAAAACATTGACTTTTTTATGGTAATAGATTATATAGGTAATAGATATATGTATCTAATAGATAAGTAATAAAAATCAATAGATTATATATTGTTCAAATTAAATTCCATTAATATATAGGTAATAGAAAAAATAAATTATATAGGTAATAGAAATAAATAGATTATATATTCTTGAATTAATATTAATAATTAATTAATTATATAAATTAATAATGAAGGACTTAAAAGTCAATTCACAATTCTAAAAATATTGGATCTTTTATATAGGTAATAGATTATTCTATTATATTTTTATTCGATGTGCTGAATTAAATATTGTTTGACTGATTTTTGAGTGTCATTCACCTCACTAATCACCAGTCATTTACTCTACTCCGTAGAATATATATACTGATATATATATATATA